>NC_069499.1:1175859147-1176016647 GCF_027579735.1 Bombina bombina | reverse complement strand
CAGTGTTATTAGCACAGCTGAATGTGTGTTAAATTCAAGTTTAATTTCCATTTGTTTTCTAATAGTTTAGCAAGTTTTAGAAAGCTTGTTGAAAACTGTGGGAAAAATCTCCACATGCGCATGTTGGTCTTACATTTCAATATAGATGGCAGATTGAACTTGTAAAATGTGATATTTCAAATGACAAAATAAAGGTAAAGGGAATATTTGTAAATAATTGAATACACATCAGCGGGTAAAATACTTTGAAGGGGAGGAAATGTTGCAGTACACTTTCCCTTTAAGTGTACTTTTATCATTCAAGTGACACCACTGATTTCTTTTTATATGCCTGGAAAACCCATTTGCTCTATCAAAGTAATTAAAAAAAATGTTCTGAAATAAGAAAACTGTAAAATGTCTCTATAGTTTACCAGTTCTCAGAGAAAAGTTACAAATGAAGAAAGAATGTTATTCAATCATTGCCAAAGGGATAGGAAAGTAAAAATTAATCTTTCATTTCTCAGATAGAGCATGCAATTTTAAACAACTGTCCAATTTTCTACTATTATCTAATTTGCTTTGTTCTCTTGGTATGCTTTATTGAACAGCATACCTAGGTAGACTCAGGAGCAGCCATGCACTACTTGGAGCTAGCTGCTGATTGGTGGTTGCACACATATACTTCTTGTCATTGGCTCTCCTGATTTGTTCAGCTAGCTCCCAGTAGTGCATTGCTGCTCCTTTAATTAACAATACCAAGAGAATAAAGAAAATGTGCTAATAAAAGTAAACTGGAAAGTTGATTACAATTCTGAATCATGAAAGAAACATTTTAGGTTTGTCCCTTTAAAGACTGAACAAAAAAAAAAACTTGAATCCTTACTCATTTGCTGGAATGATATATTTTATGTTTGTAGCCAAAAACCTTTTAAGATATGACAATGGAAGACATGAGAAGCAACTTGGGATATTTCACTCTTAGCTATAATCTTTGCTACACTATTTGCTGAGGGCTGTGACATTCCAGGCTGCCCCAATATTCTGGATAGGAATCGCGGAGGTAGGGAGAGAAAAAGTGAAGTGCAGTGCCCAGTTAGTAAGAGAGGGGAAGCCGGGAAAACAACAAACAAACACACAATAAGCATGATTGAGAATATGAACAAAAAATGTGTATATTGACAGAGAACTAGAATTACCACACAGATGCCTCACTTCACTTACATATAAAATAGTCTGTGGTAAGAAATATCTCTCCAATTCCTACATTATTCCTTAGAGCAAATTCACTAAAGTGGATTAACTATCTTCCCTAAATCCAGTAAATTAGCTCAACAGGATAACATAGGCATTAGACAGATTTGCCTGATTGGAGAGTTCTAAAGAAAGGTGCAGAGAAAACAAATAAGACGAGAACATAGGATATTGAGGTAGAGTAAAATGACAACATGATTTTGAATTGTATATAAAGCTAGTGTGGACTCTCAGATAGGTGATGGGATTTAAAACCCCTGCAAATTGTTAGATCTGGTAATACAATTCAGGCAGAAACAATGCTTTTAAAATAACAATTTCAGTAAATAAAACTAGAAAACTACAGCTTCAATAAAATTGTACAAAATACTAAAATATGTGAGGGGAAAAATAATTAGAAACACCTCATATTTTAGAAAGTGAAATTTGTTCATATATTTTAATAAAATTAATAATAATTTTTAAACTACAAACAAAAAAATAAAATTTAATAGTAAATGTATTATTTTTTTATTATGAAATTATGAAGCAAATTCAATTCAGTGTTTTCATTAAATACCGCGGTTCATGTGTCTGTAAAAAGATACACCTTTTTCTATTTGTCCCTTAGATTAAAAAAAATGCTTAAAAAGCAAACACATTATTATTTTCTTTCTCAGATTTTATGGGATAAGAGCTTCAATATGTGACGCATTATCTTTTTCCTGTTAGTCTCACTAAGACTTTTTTAATAACGATATAGTGAGAGAAAAAAAATTACAATTCCTGTTAACCTGTAGAGTTGAGTAAAAAAAAATAAAAAAAAATAAAAAATAATAATAATAATAATAATAATAATATATACATACAGTATATATATATATATATATATATATATATATATATATATATATATATATATACACATAGTAATAACAGTTCAGTTTTAATATAATTACAGCACATAAATAGTAAATGTATTTTTTAAAAAATCTGAATTCTTCCTGAATCATATTTCAGTAAGTTTTTTCAGTAAAAACTACTTTTCTTTTAATAAAATATAGCAACTATGGAAAATGAAGAAAAATTAAGACCAGTGATTCTCAAAACAGATTGGCAGTCTCTGAGAATTATTATAGGGCTGACTGAGGAAATATCCCAAATTGCTGAGTAGAAAATGTGTTAGACTTAAAAGTTTTTAGTGGCACACTTTGTGTACTATGGCCTATATATAATTGTCAATTAACAGTATATTTACAAGTATTAATGGAATAAATATGTGGGGGTTACTTGCAAAAAAATAAATATAAAAAATAAAACAAAAGAGTTGTATCAAGGCAAAAAAAAGCTAGATAACAGTTAAAGTACATAAATATATTCAAATCTTTCCTGCACACAGAAAAGTAGGCAGATATTTAGGTAAAAACAAAATACAAACTATTTCATTGTGGCAAAGAAAAATATAGCACCCAAAAGGATAAAACAGGAAGAAAAAACTGTGAGTGGTCCAAAAAGGTACAGATTTTTTGTTTCTTTCTAAAATTCAATGTTTGGGAAGGGCTCTTGAAAATGTGACACGTTTTTTGTTTCTTTCTTAGATTTAATGTGAATGAAGAGAGTTTGAAATGGTGACAAATTTTCTGTTTCTTTCCTTAGATTTACTAAGGTGTAAAAGAAAAAAAAATCAACAGACTATAGGGAATCAATCTCCTAGGATAAGACAATAATGGGAGGGTTTTAAAAACTAGATAGTTCTTTAAATATTTAGTGAAAATAGGAGATTGTGTATAAAGTAATCCAGAGTAAGTGGCAAACATCTTTGCTTCCACATAAGAACGACAAAACAGACCTGATCAGTAATTAGAGGGGATCCTGTCATAACAGAATTGTAACTCAAAGACACTCAAAGAACATAATATAATTCAACAAACTCATGGATATCCCATACGCCAAACAAACTCATATTCCCCCTATAACCTATTAATGTTTTGCATTCACTGAACATGTTGCCATACAACAGACTCCCTTTTTTCCATATCTATACACTATCAGCCAGTAATCTAGTGTATCATTTTATACCAATGAATTAAAGAGATATAAGATATATGAGAGGATTGAGAGATGGAGAAAAGGGAGTAAAATGATAATAGCACAAAGATTATATGCTTGATGGGGAGAGAAATCTAAGCAATGGAGACTAATCATTAGAAACATTGTCCAAATTCTGGAGAGCAACATCTAGTCTGTAAAATACGTCAGTTTTTAAAAGAAATTTACCTAAAAAAATATTCCTAAATAATGTGGAAAAATGCCAAAAAAAGGCCTTGGAAACCAAAATGATCTCACACTCCACTCTGTATACATGATAAGCATTCCATGGTTTATATGAGATAACACTGTTTAGCAACTGCTGTGAGACAACATTTTGCCTAATAATTATATAATGTGTAGAAATGTGAATGTATCTTTTAGTATGGTGTAAGCAAAATCATAAATGGGGATAACGTACAAGAGTTGATAAATCCAGAAAACAGATGATCTTGTTGGCGCCTGTACTACAAAATGCTAAAACTTTTGCTAACATTGAATATAGGCAAATGGTGATCTTGTGAAGTTCTTGGCTTGCAAATTATTTTTTGAGAAATATAGAGATAGAAAGTTTTAAGGTATGAGATAAAGCTATAAGTTATGAAATAGAAAGATGTAAGGAATGAGATAAAGTTGTAAGGTATGAGATAAAGCTGTAAGGTGTGAAATAGAAAGCTGTAAGGTGTGAGATAGAAAGCTATACGGTGTGAGATAAAGTTGTAAGGTATGAGCTAAAGCTGTAAGGTATGATATAAAGGTGTAAGGTATGAGATAAAGCTGTAAAGTATGAGATAGAAAGCTGTAAGGTATGAGATAGAAAGCTGTAATGTGTGAGATTGAAAGCTGTAAGGTATGAGATAGAAAGCTGTAAGGTATGAGCTAAAGCTGTAGGGTATGATATAAAGGTGTAAGATATGAGATAAAGGTGAAAGGTATGATATAAAGCTGTAAGGTATGAGATAAAGCTATAAGGTATGAGATAGAAAGCTGTAAGGTATGAAATAAAGTTGTAAGGTATGAGATAAAGCTGTAAGGTATGAGATAAAGTTGTAAGGTATGAGATAAAGCTGTAAGGTATGAGATAAATCTGTAAGGTATTATATAAAGGTGTACGGTATGAGATAAAGCTGTAGGGTATGTTATAAAGGTGTAAGGTATGAGATAAAGGTGTAAGGTATGAGATAAAGCTGTAGGGTATGATATAAAGGTGTAAGGTATGAGATAAGGTATGAGATAGAAAGCTGTAAGATGTGAGATAGAAAGCTGTAAGGTATGAAATAAAGCTGTAGGGTATGAGATAAAGCTGTAAGGTATTAGATAAATATGCTAAGGTATGAGATAAAGCTGTAGGGTATGAGATAAACCTGTAAGGTATGAGATAGAAAGCTGTAAGGTATGATATAAACCTGTAAGGTATGATATAAAGCTGTAAGGTATGATATAAAGCTGTAAGGTATGATATAAACCTGTAAGGTATGATATAAAGGTGTAAGGTATGAGATAAAGCTGTAGGGTATGAGATAAACCTGTAAGGTATGAGATAGAAAGCTGTAAGGTATGATATAAAGCTGTAAGGTATGAGATATAAAGCTGTAAGGTATGAGATATAAAGCTGTAAGGTATGAGATATAAAGCTGTAAGGTATGAGATAGAAAGCTGTAAGGTATGAGATAAAGCTGTAGGGTATGAGATAAAGGTGTAAGTTATGAGATAGAAAGCTGTAAGGTATGAGATAGAAAGCTGTAAGGTGTGAAAAAGAGAGAAAGAAAGAAAGAAAGAAAGAAAGAAAGAAAGAAAGAAAGAAAGAAAGAAAGAAAGAAAGAAAGAAAGAAAGAAAGAAAGAAAGAAAGAAAGAAAGAAAGAAAGAAAGAAAGAAAAAGAAAGAAAAGGCTGTGGAATAAAAGAATAGTTTAATTAATAAACCAGAACAAGCACAAACTGGAATCAAACTGATAAGGGACCACAGAAATGTGACTGAATGAATGGAAACAAGACAGTGAGGAAAGATGAGAGTGTGAAAACAGGAAAAGGAAATTTTAAAAAAGTGTGAGAAAAGGAGAAAAAAATAGCATTATCTGCAGTTAGGTTTAACCCTGTATGTGAACTACAGGTAGCTAAGGGTTAATGGAGAATAATCCCTTAAATGGATGTCAGCTATGAATTTGGTCACACTGGGCGATACAAAAAAAATTGCATTTTAAAACAACTACTGTATGTACCCTGGTCATTTGTCTATATCTAGAAATATTTACATGAGGATTATAAATCTGCATGGTATATTTGTATATATTTTAACAAGAGAATATACATTCTATTAACTGGAAAAACCATCTCATCACTAAAACTGGAGGAAAAAACAGCTCTCCTTGTATCCCTGAGAGAGGGTAGGAGAGGTAGGATGGGAAAATAAGGCTGTGCCATGTGATAGACAGAGGATGGGGGGCACCTGGGATTAACGAGATTTAATCTCCTCACTAGCTAAATATTTTCTCTTTAAAATAATCTCTTCGCTTCTTTTGATCGTGGTTTGAAAACAGATTGATCATGACAAGTGATTAAGGAGAGAAAACTAAAGTAGTAATGGGGGAGATGGCTGAGAAACAGGAGAGACCGTGAGGCAGAGGGAGAAAGAGAACAATGAGGTTTGGGGAGAGGATAAAAATGAAAACAGACACAGGAAGAAAATAAATAAACTTGTAGATGGGGAAAAAACAATAAACAAAGCAGGAACAAAATAAATTAATTAATTGTTTAATTAATTAATTAATTAATTTAAAAAAACTATGAAATAAGGGACAAGATAACAAACTGAAGTAGAAAGTTGTATAACAGAGAGGATCAGTAGAGGTGGTGAAAGTAATGTGATGTGACAAAAGAGTGACAGGGAGTGAGATCAGACGCATCTGACCAGACAGTATGAGAAGTGACACGGTATGGGCAGTAGGTGACACAGTATGGACAATAGGTGACATTGTATGGGAAGGTGACACGGTACAGGCAGTGGGTTATATGGTATGGGCGGGGAGTAGGTGACATGGTACGGGCAGTAGGTGACATGGTACGGGCAGTAGGTGACACGGTACGGGCAGTAGGTGACATGTTATGGGAAGTAGGGGACATGGTACGGGCAGTAGGTGACACGGTACGGGCAGTAGGTGACATGTTATGGGAAGTAGGTGACATGTTATGGGCAGTAGGTGACATGTTATGGGAAGTAGGGGACATGTTATGGGAAGTAGGGGACATGGTACGGGCAGTAGGTGACATGTTATGGGAAGTAGGTGACACGGTACGGGCAGTAGGTGACATGTTATGGGAAGTAGGGGACATGGCATTATGAAACAGCAGACAGTGACATGGAGGGGATAGGTTGTTGAAAGGAAAAACGCTCACAGGTAGGTGACAAACAGGTAGGTGACAAACAGGTAGGTTGTGGGAAGTTAGTAGTAGGGCAAGGGGAGCGCTAGGAGCAATGTGACAGCGGATGAAGAGAGGTGGGTGAAAGAGATGGACAACACAAGGTATTAATGTCTGACCCAAAGTAGGCTTCAGCTGACGTCAGTAGCAGGTGCAGGCACAGGGCAGCCAGGGGCAGTTGCAGGCCGGGCATGGTGCGCTCAGGGATCCGCTCCTCATCTCTCACTACTGAGCTCTCTACAGCTAAAGCTCCCGCTCGCTGAGTTTAAAGGACCGGACACACCCTGTAGCTCACTGGAGCGCAGCCTGACACACCCTGCTGCTGATTGGCTGAACTCACAAGGTGTGTCCCGGGGCGGAACGTGGACCTCACCTGGAGCAGAGATGGAGGTGAGTGACAGGCGGCGATTAACCCCTCCTGGGCCATTATTTACAAAAATGATGTGTGAAAAACCTAGTCTTCTTATTGGAATTAAGAACTTATACAGTTACACTCACTTAAATGCATATTTAAAACTAAGTTATAAAAGAGCAATACTAAAATACTAATAAAACAAAATAACCTACACTTATAATATACAGTTAATAATGTATGGCTCTGTTATTGCATAACATAACAATATACAGACAATAGTTACACAGAGATGTAATATATCACCAGGATACCGATGCATAGGGGCGTAGTACTGAATAACTAATATGGAAAAGTACAATTACCTTGCTAAAGTATTGGACTGCTAGTTAACTGTCCATATACAATATAGTTCTCCACAAATGATATGAAGCCAGTGATCACTAATGTCCCTATTCTTTAAATTATTAGAAGCAGCACATACACTTTGTAAGATGGGTTTTACATTATGCAGGTGTCATTAACAGTTTATGATCTATTAATCATTTCAGGATTATTGAACGTTTTCAAACCCTTTTGCTCAAGAAAGTATTAGTAAAATTGGCTAAAATATGGGATTCCAGGTCAAACTGTTATAAGTCCTGAATAATCACAAAGCCCTGCAAATATGAAGTTAATTATTTCAGATAAATTTGAGTGTATGAACTAAAAAAAAAAAAGTTAAGTGAGCAATGAGAACATTTTATTAGACATTGTCAGCTAAATCCCCAAAGGGGATTTTCTTCAAAATTGGCAGATAGATAAAAGCTAAGGAGTATTATCACCCAATCCTATTCAGTAGTTCCAAAGATACTTAGCTTTTTTATGGAATAATGGTGACTTTCATTGTTCGAGATAAAAATATTTTAAGTAATGAAAATTTATAATTTAATGTGTAAGTGCAGTAAATGTTTTACAAATTACAAAGTTGTAAAGTATAATATTGACTTTACTAAGTAGCACATCTCTATTATATTTATTATTATTTAATTAAACATAGTTGTGCAATAATGAACAGACAAAATAAAGTATTTTCTTCTTGCATATATCAGAATTATCTACTCAAGATCAAAGTCAAAGAGTAGGTAAAACTGATATATTTAGGAACTGGTCATTTTTAACACATTCTGGGCCAGATTATAAGTGTAACGCTAACAATTACGCACAAGAGAAAAGGGGTTTATCGCAGGTGTTTATGCCAACAGGTTTGTCGGTCGTATTACAAGTTTAAATTAAATGTGATCACTTGAGTGAAATTAAAGTTAACGCTCATCAGGATAGTGGGCCCTCAGAGCTCTGGTTAACTGTTTCGCAAAACAAAAAAGTGTCACAAAACACATCAAAAATACATTACAAAGTACACTTACACTCATAATAACACCATCTAGTAAAAAATATATATAAAAAATATTGCACAAAAAAGTTAAAAGGGCTCAAAGATATGAGGTCTCAGGTGTTAGATAAAAAAAGACAGGCAAAGAACTTTAACATAAAGATACATATATATATACATGTATAAATATGTATCTGTATGTTTGTATATATATATATATATATATATATATATATATGTGTGTGTGTGTGTGTGTGTGTGTGTACATATGTATTTATGTATTTATATGTGTATATATATATACATATATATATATATATATATATATATACAGTATATATATATATATGCAGACATATATACAAATATAAACACATAATTACATATGTACATATATACTGTGTATATATATATATATATATATATATATATATGCTCATTGGAGCACTTTGCAGTTAAGTAGATGAAAACATGAAAAATCATATTTATGCAATATTCATATTTAATAAAGTGTTATACTTAGTATTTACTGTAAATATTTTACATTTCAATGTTCTGCACATAACAGAATATGTTCTATGTATTTATATTTATTTGGATATTCCTATATATATCTGTATATATAAAACGAGAGAAATCTCAATGTATCCTTCCTGGTAAAATATTTTATAAATAAATAAATAATATATCCATACCTATATATAATCATCGATATATATATATATATATATATATATATATATATAGGTAAAAATATATATTGTACCAAAATACCATCATATACAGTATATAACATATTTTGTTATGGGAAGAACATTGGAATGTGAAATATTAATATTTTCATGTCGGGTTATCGCACTTGAGAATATGCGATTGTGTTTGTGCACAAGTAGAGTGTTACTTTATTCCCACTTTTTTGCTCTATTGACTTCAATAGAAGAATATGTTATTGTGCGCAATATCCTAGGTTCGACTCTTTGCACGCATCGGGTTAGCTTGCAAGCAAAAACAGTTTACTTTCAACTTGTAATACGAGTACTACCCGAGGCTTGCAAAAAAGCTTACTTCTAGCGGAGTTAGCGCGTGGGCAGGAGTGTTAAATACTGTTCCACTTGTAATCTGGCCCTCAATTGGTTTATATACACACTTAGGGTCAGATTACAAGCAGATCCCTTGTTAATGCTCCTGCAGCACGCTTAAGCTTTAACTGCGCTATAAGTACGTTTTTGCACTCGTTTTATGAGTTTAAAGTAAACTGTTTTCGCTCGAGCGCTAACTCAACAAGCGTAAAAAGCCAAACTTAGAATATCGCATACACATTTTCTTTTTCCTCATAGAAGTCAATGGACCAAAAAAAAGTCGGAAAAAACACCAACTCGTGCACTAACTCTATTGCATATTCACATTTGCGCTAACCCGACATGAAAATATAAATATTTCACATTCCAATGTTATTCACATAGAATAATATGTTCTATTTATTCATAAATACACATTTCTACATATATCATGGTATTTTGGTACAATATATTTCTATACCTATAAATATATATATATATATATATATATATATATATATATATATATATTTTGTCTAGGTATAGATATATACAGATTTGTATAGGAATATCTATTTATAAATACTTAGAACATAGTCTACTATGTGCAGAACATTGGAATGTGAACTATTTACAGTAAATACATAGTTAAAACCTTTATTAAAAATGAATATTGCATAAATATGCTTTTACATGTTTTCATCTACTTAACTGCAAATGACTCCAATGCACTTATATATATGTCTTTATATGTATACATATGTATTTATGTGTTTATATGTCTGTAAATACATATATAGACATATAAATACATACATATGTACACACACACATATATATATATATATATATATGTATATATATATATATATATATATACATATCCATCTTTAGAGATGTATATGTATGTATCTCTATGTTAAAGCCCTTTGTCTGCCTTTTTTCGAACATCAGAGACTTCATATCTTTGAGCCTGTATAACTTTTGAGTGCAATATTATTTTTGAATAATTTTTATTAGATGGTGTTATTATGACTGTAACTGTACTTTGTAATTACATTTTCATGTGTTTTGTGCAACTTTTTTGTTTCATGAAACAGTTAACCAGAGCTCTGAGGACACGGTAATCATTTTACCATACATCACGTTCGCACTCAATCGATCGCATTTACTTTCAACTTGTAATACCAACGGTAAACCGAATGAGCGCAGATACCTATGATAAACCGCTTATCGCTTGTGCGTAACTCTTAGTGCTCCACGCGTAATATGACCCTTAAAAGGTAACGGTTAGTATGAGAGGTTATGGAAACCCTACAATGATATGAGTGTTTTTAAGGTCTAAATCCATTTTATTTGTTGGTTTAGGAGTAATGAAAGTCTGTAATTGCTATGTTTAAGTGTCACGGATCAGCATTAATTTATTGCCAAATGTTTTTATTTTGCTGCATAAATAGTAAACAAAGACAGGGATGATTTTTAATCTACATAATTGGTGTGTATAAAACAAATATGACCATTTAAATAAAACAGTTTTTTTGTTTAAAGGGACACTGAACCCAAATTTTTTCTTTTTTGATTCAGATAGAGCATGCAATTTTAAGCAACTTTCTAATTTACTCCTATTATCAATTTTTCTTTGTTCTCTTGCTATCTTTATTTGAAAAAGAAGGCATCTAAGCTTTTTTTTATTCAGAACTCTGGACAGCACTTTTTTATTGGTGGATGAATATATCCACCAATCAGCAAGGACAACCCAGGTTGTTCACCAAAAATGGGCCGGCATCTAAACTTATATTCTTGCATTTCAAATAAAGATACTAAGAGAATGAAGAAAATTTGTTAATAGGAGTAAATTAGAAAGTTGCTTAAAATTGCATGCTCTATCTGAATCACGAAAGAAAAAAAATGGGTTCAGTGTCCCTTTAAGTAACATTAATAAAACCTCTTGTTTTTGTATAAAAATTGTGCTTGTCACTAAGATTAAAAAAAAAAAAAAGGTTTCTGTAACCTGCAAATCAAAAAGACGGTTTAGGCAAATTGTAGCATTTTGAAAACATAGTCACAGATTTAGATTTAGGTCTCATTAGGGATTGTGGGACACAGCACAATAATAGTCATTATATAGAGCATTCTTGTAACAGGGTACAAATACTTCTAATTTTTTGCAGGTCCCTTTGCAACGAAAGTTCATCCTGCTCTGACCTAATGACCTTACTTAATTTAGTGCTGGGAGATATACTTTTCACAAAATCTAAGTATATCACATCAACTGCTTCCCCTTTATCTATATTTTTACTTACTTCCTCATAGAATCTAATTAGATTAGTTTGACATGATCTATTTCTCATAAAACCATGCTGATTAGAACTCATAATCTTGTTTACACGAATATGATCATCAATATAATCCTTTATAATCCCTTCCAATATCTTCCCCACTATTGATGTCAGACTAACTGGTCTATAGCTTCCTGGATCATCCCTGCTTCCCTTTTTGAAGACCACATCAGATTTACGCCAATCCTGGGGTACCATGCCTGAGGATAATGAGTTTTGAAAAGTTAAGAGTAGAGGTTTGTCTATAACAGTGCTAAATTCCCTTAACACCCTTGGGTGTATTCCATCTTGGCCTGGATTTTTATTTACCTTAATATTATCCATTTTTTTCCTTATATCCTCTATACATAACCCAGTTAACGGTATGGGCTAGCATGTTCTATTTTGTTCCGAAGTATCATCCAATTGTTCCTCTCTTGTGTATACTGAAGAAAAAAAAATGGTTTAGTACCTCAGCCTTCTCCCTCTCACTGTTAATCATGCTACCCTCCACGCATTTTAATGTACCTATATTGTCCTTCTTAGATTTTTTGCTATATATGTACTTAAAGTGAAGGTCAATTTTCATCAATGAGTGCCCGGTTTTTAAAAATACTTTTAAAATCAGGGGCACTTTCATTGATGAAAATTAACATTGCACTGGATTTTAAGAAATACTTACCTTTTACTTCTGCAAAGCCGGATCGACAATCTCCCTCCTTCTTCTTCCTGCTGTAGACAACAGCAATGACGAAACTGGCTTCCTCCAATCACAGCCAGGCATCACGAGCTGGACGCTCTGGGGTGCAAGCCATGATTGGAGGAAGCCGGTTTTTGTCATTTCTGACGTCACTACAGAGGAACTGAGGCTGAGATCGGCGATCCGGTTTTGCAGGAGAAAAGGGTAAGTATTTCTTAAAATCCAGTGCAATGTTAATTTTCATCAATGAAAGTGCCCCTGTTTTAAAAAGTATTTTTAAAAACCGGGCACTCATTGATGAAAATTGACCTTCACTTTAAAGAACCTTTTAGGGTTAGACTTAGAATCCTTTGCAATTCATTTTTCATTTTCAATTTCGGCTAATTTGATTGCTTTTTTGCATGCTTTGTTACATTCCTTATAAATATGGAATGTTGAGTCTGTACTATTTTCTTTGATGTATTTGTTTTAACTTTTTTTATGCTCCTTTTTATTTTATTTTATTTTTAATATTGTAACATGGTTCTATTGCTACTATATATGTACTAAGATTGCCATATTCTACACTTGGATACGACTAGTTTGCTATACGCCTGATCAACGTATACTCTTAGTGAAATATCTTTTGTTCAATATCGTTTGTTTTATATGTGATAATTTGCAAATAATTAAATATTTTGTTTTCATTTTAACTGTTTCTCTATCTGTTTTATAACTATTTTAGCGCAATGGGCTTAAGTTTCCTTCACTTAGTGAAGCTTCTTTATTTTTCTATATAGTCACCAATACAATATCAAATTATAAAATTGCCAGTGGCCTGTTCTGACCCATGCGCCTTTACTACATGATTTATACTAGGAAACTAAAATTATATAGTAAATAATGCTTTTGTAGTGTGCAACATCGTAGGCTAAAATAGTCTTTTTTATTTAAAGGGACATTAATGTAAACATTAAAGGAGTCCTAACCCTTTAAATTAGTATATTTTAAACTACAAAAGGATAATCCATAAATGCAGGTTTTATTAAATTCAGTGTACCAGTGGCTTATTCCTTTTGGGGGGTGATTGATTGTAGAGGCTGTCTGTATAACAGTAGAAAGGAAGATCATTTATTTAAAGAAATATGAAAACTATATTTTATGCAGTTGTGAATAATTTCCCATTGTATTTTATTATCTAATTTATTTTATTCTCTTTGTACCCTTTGTTGAAAAGTATATCTAGGTAGCCTCAGAAGCTGCTGATTGGTGGCTGCACATATATGCCTGCTGTCATTTGCTTTCAGCAAGCTTCCAGCAGTGCTTTACTGCTCCTTCAACAAAGGATACCAAGAGAATTAATTAAATAAGATAACAGAAGTAAGATGGAATGTTGTTTAAAATAGTATAATCTATGTGAATAATACAAGAAAAAAAGTGTCTCTTTATTATTATTATTATTATCGGTTATTTGTAGAGCGCCAACAGATTCCGCAGCGCTAATCTTTAACAAATACAATGAAAAAGAAGAAGCAATGTTAAAAGCAATTGTTAATATTTCTCCATTTTCTATTCCTCTGTGGTAGAAGTAATTACTGTCTATTTTACTAATGTAATAGTATGGACCATGCGCATGTGCAGTGCGTTCCTGTGACATCACAGGCACTCACAGTGCAAACAATGAAGCAATAGTGCAGACATTCTAATTTTGAAGCATTGGGAATCAATGCTTTGGTTCCCCACCTTCACTTTGCAATGTGCAGTTTTCTGGGAGTTATTAGACACTGTGGAGCTGTATTTCCAGTTTCTGACAAAAGCAGGGAAATTTCATAATCTGAAATTACTTTGCTGTGATTGGGCAATGTACATAAAAAAAACACTCCCCAGTAAACCAATTTGAAGTGACACATCCTAACATATTGATACATTGATATAAATACAGTATATATATATATATATATATATATATATATATATATATATATATATAAATATATATAAAACCGGTTTTAACAGCTTTATATATTGACTAATAATGTATATGCTCTGTGGATACCACACTATGGGCTAGGTTACAAGTGGGCGCTATTTAGCTCTTTCGCTAATTACAATAGAAGCAAAATTTCGGGTTGCGCTGGTGTTACGAGTTGAAAGTAAAAAATTATCTTACTCCTGCTAACCCGACACGCACAAAAAAAGCCGAACTTACAATATCGCGTGCGCATTTACGTATTCCCACATAGGAGTCAATGTCTATGTGCAGAACATTGAAATGTAAAAATATTTACAGAAAATACATAGTTAAAAACTTTATTAAATATGAATATTGCATAAATATGTTTTTTCATGTTTTCATCTACTTAACTGCAAAGGGCTCTAATGCACTTCTATATATGACTATATATGTATATATGTGTACAGGTATATAAAGTATGTCTGTAAATACATACAGTATATAACATATATATAGACATTTATATATACATACATATACATCTTTAGAAATGTATATGTATGTAAATACAATGAAAGTATGAGAGAGTAGGTAATATTGCTGTCTATATCAAACTCTGGTGCTACCCTTGATAATGCATAAGATAAAATTCAAATAGAAAGAAAAAATTCCAAATTATATATTAATAATTTGAAAAAGCAAGGGATACAAACGAGCACACAGAGAGTACTTTGTAAAAAATAATCCAATTTATTCTTTCCCAAACACATTCAGTGAATCACTGTAATTGGCTAAGTCAGGCAAAAAGTGACCAAAGTTAAAAAGAACAGACAAATGGTTAATCAAAAGTAAAGGAATATTCGCTGCCTAACCATACGTATGCTGATAGAGACCGATAACTATATAACACAAGAGTTCACAAATGGGGAGTATAAAGATAGGTCAAGTTAACCCCAAAGACTTAAAACAGCTTAATTCTATAATGCATATATTTACAAAGGCAAGATGATATTAACCCCAAACGCTGTTATAGTATACATCAAAACCATAACACATATGGATATTGAAACACAAACATATACGTGCATATGTGATAGAGTCCGTATCAATGAGTATCTATCAAAAGTTCCCAGGCTGTAACTGTATGTAGACAAACAAATCAAAACAATACAGGCGAAATACACTTAGCTTATGCGTCCAGCAAATTCATTTAAAAAGCTCCGCTCGTGTGTTACCTGTACAATGGCGTCTGACGTCACTAAGGAAGGAGTGGCCCAGCTGTCACGGGTTTCCAATCCGCTCCTTGTATAGGAACTCCTTTGCACACACTAGAGGTATGGGCTGTATCGGCATCCAGCTGAAAAGGGAAAGAACCAGGCTTCCCCAAAATGCTCAGCATAGACCGCGACTCTTACCAAGATTTACCAGACACACCTCCAGCAGCTTACTCCACTTAGTGAACAGAACAGAGATCCGTGATGCTTGCAATTTTCCCCATACACTTTGCGGGGCGCTTCGCTCACACTTGTTATGGCAAATCAGATGGCAAACGATCAAGCGGATCAAAGCTTGCGTATATAGCTGAATATTCCTCTCATTCGTACTGTGATCAGCACACCACAAGTTAGCAGTAGATTAGGCAGAAATGCATTTTACTATGAAATATGGTAGCATTAGAGCTATAAGTCCATAATTATAACCATGGAAAGTTCATATAAACAGGAGTTGAGTCGACCTTACTCCTGTAGCAACACATCAAGTGTAATAAACACAACAATACCAACGACCGTTTCACCCCCACAGCAAGTGTGTGTCACAGGGGTTCATCAGGGCATACTTTAGTCCAAACCGGACTTCCTCTTTTTAAAGTCTCACCTGGATTTCCCCAGGTGTGCCTATCACATGCTGAGATTACATTTCTTAAAGCTGTACTAACATGTTAGCCCTGTGCTATAAATTTAGTCAATAAGAATACTGACAGATATGAAAAGAACAATAAACATTGATCTTGCTTAATTCCTTAGCAATCCAACTGTTCTAAACATATCATTTTAAACAAAGGTCACCTTTATGGCATATACTCTACTTACAGAAATATAGATATGATTTATTATCAATTTATAGGAAATTGGCATATTCAAGTTTATCATTGAGACCCACTGGGTATCTAGTCCTTAATTTATATATCCATTTTGTTTCTTTTTGCAATAAAACTTTCTCGTTATTGCCACCCCTACCATTCGTAATGCCTTCATCAATTATAATACATTTCAAAGAATCCACACAAACATTGTGGAAAGTACAAAAAATGTCTTGCCACATTGGTATCTTTTGAATGCAGGATATCATCCTGATGCTCCTGTACCCGGTCCTTTACGAGCCTTTTGGTTTTACCCACGTAAAAGACCGGGCACGAGCAGCGAAGGAGATAAATTTCCCCCTCTGACTGGCAATTAAAAAAGAATTTGATATCAAAAGATATACCTTCTTGGGTAGAGAATTTCTTGGTGCTGTCCATGTGGGCACAATATACACAGTGCCCACATGGATAGCTACCTTTTATACCTCTATCCTTTCTGAGCCAATCAGAGTTCGAAGGGCCTCTTGAAAATTGACTTTTTACTAGCATGTCTCTCAGACTACGTGCTTTCCTGGCCGTCATTAGTGGTCTTTCACCCACAATGTTTTTGACCTTGTCATCCAACGTTAGGATATGCCAATTTTCATTCATTACTGATCTAATTCCATGCTATTGGTTGTTAAACCTCTTAATGAATCTGATTTGGCCTTTCTCTGTGTTCACCTTTTTGTTGTTCAGAAGGACATCTCTTGGGGTTTTCCGTGCCTTCCAGAGTGCCTTCTTTAAACATTTGTTAGAGTATCCTCTTTGGAGAAATCTACTTTTCATCATATTTGCGTGTATATCAAATTTAGCCAAAGAAGAACAGTTTCTCCTCAAATGGAGAAACTGTCCTTATGGAATACCTTTGATCAGATGGGAAGGATGACCACTTCCTGCATGCAGGACACTGTTAGTGGCATTCTTTTTCCTAAAATGTTCTGTAACAATTTTTAAACCTACTTTTTTAATCATAATATCAAGGAAGTTTAACTCTTTACTACTTGTTTCTGATGTGAGGATGATGTTCCTGTCATTGTGATTAAGCAGCCGGACGAACTCATTAAATTCATCTATGATTCCGTCCCACAAGACAAGAACATCATCCACATATCTTACCCACATCAATATTTTCTCGTTGAAAATGTCATTATGATGTTCAAAAATGTCTGTTTCCCAGGCTCCCAAATGGAGGCAGGCGTACGTAGGAGCACACACTGCCCCCATTGCAGTTCCTCGTATCTGTTTAAAAATTTGCCTTTGGTGTCTAAAAACTTCCTAATTGCCTGGAGACCTATTTCGTGGGGTATGGAGGAGTATAACCCCTCCACATCTAAAGAGGCCAAGAGCGTGTTTTCATTAACCACAACTCCATCCAGTTTTCTAAGTAGGTCTGATGTGTCCTTCACGTATGAAGGTAGTGTCAGGAGGAAGGGTCTCAAGTATTTATCCACATATTCCCCAATGTTCTCTGTCATGCTGCCCAGCCCAGAGACTATCAGTCTCCCTGGTGGGCATTTCAGATTCTTATGCACTTTCGGCAAGATATAAAAGACAGGCATGACAGGGAACTCGGGGAAGAAGAATTTAAACTCTTTGAGATCAATTATTCCCCTACTTTTTGCCTCATTCAGCACCTTAAAGAGAGAGTTCTGTATTTTTCCCAGTGGATTGTGATCAAGTTTGGTATATTGATTTTTATCATTTAGTTGGCGTTTGGCTTCATTAACATAAAGCTGTTCGTCCAACAAAACTAAGTTTCCGCCCTTATCTGCGGGCTTGATCACCAATCCCCTGGCCATACACAACTCCTTTAGAGCTTTTCTCTCTCTTGGTTTTAGGTTGTCATCTATCCGTTTATAATTTAACATATCGATGTCTTTCTCCATCTTTTTAACGAATAGATTAACAGCCGGAACCAGAGAGAGGGAAGGCATATATGAGGATTTTGGTTTAAAAATAGGTTTGTCAAAATTGGGAGCTGCTGAGTTACTAAGGGGTTCCTCATCATTATCTAATAGCAGGGATAAATACTTGAGACCCGTCCTCCTGACACTACCTTCATACGTGAAGGACACATCAGACCTACTTAGAAAACTGGATGGAGTTGTGGTTAATGAAAACACACTCTTGGCCTCTTTGGATGTGGAGGGGTTATACTCCTCCATACCCAACGAAATAGGTCTCCAGGCAATTAGGAAGTTTTTAGACACCAAAGGCCCCCTTTTTTCTGAGCATTCAAAATTTGTGATTTCACTACTTGAATTTGTCCTTCATAATAATGTTTTCACATTTGATGGACAAATTTATAAACAGATATGAGGAACTGCAATGGGGGCAGTGTGTGCTCCTACGTACGCCTGCCTCCATTTGGGAGCCTGGGAAACAGACATTTTTGAACATCATAATGACATTTTCAACAAGAAAATATTGATGTGGGTAAGATATGTGGATGATGTTCTTGTCTTGTGGGACGGAACCATAGATGAATTTAATGAGTTCGTCCGGCTGCTTAATCACAATGACAGGAACATCATCGTCACATCAGAAACAAGTAGTAAAGAGTTAAACTTCCTTGATATTACGATTAAAAAAGAAGGTTTAAAAATTGTTACAGAAAATTTTAGGAAAAAGTATGCCACTAACAGTATCCTGCATGCAGGAAGTGGTCATCCTTCCCATTTGATCAAAGGTATTCCATATGGACAGTTTCTCCGTTTGAGGAGAAACTGTTCTTCTTTGGCTAAATTTGATATACACGCAAATATGATGAAAAGTAGATTTCTCCAAAGAGGATACTCTAACAAATGTTTAAAGAAGGCACTCTGGAAGGCATGGAAAACCCCAAGAGATGTCCTTCTGTACAACAAAAAGGTGAACACAGAGAAAGGCCAAATCAGATTCATTGCGAGGTTTAACAACCAATGGCATGGAATTAGATCAGTAATGAATGAAAATTGGCATATCCTAACGTTGGATGACAAGGTCAAAAACATTGTTGGGGGTAAAGGCCACTAATAACGGCCAGGAAAGCACATAGTCTGAGAGATAAGATATGCTAGTAAAAAGTCAATTTTCAAGAGGCCCTTCGAACTCCGATTGGCTCAGAAAGGATAGAGGTATAAAAGGTAGCTATCCACGTGGGCACTGTGTATATTGTGCCCACATGGACAGCACCAAGAAATTCTCTACCCAAGAAGGTATATCTTTTGATATCAAATTCTTTTTTAATTGCCAGTCAGAGGGGGCAATTTATCTCCTTCACTGCTCGTGCCTGGTCTTTTACGTGGGTAAAACCAAAAGGCTCGTAAAGGACCGGGTACAGGAGCATCGGGATGATATCCTGCATTCAAAAGATACCAATGTGGCAAGACATGTTTTGTACTTTCCACAATGGTTAGAAACCCAGTGGGTCTCAACGATAAACTTGAATATGCCAGTTTCCTATAAATTGATAATAAATCATATCTATATTTCTGTAAGTAGAGTATATGCCATAAAGGTGACCTTTGTTTAAAATGATATGTTTAGAACAGTTGGATTGCTAAGGAATTAAGCAAGATGAATGTTTATTGTTCTTTTCATATCTGTCAGTATTCTTATTGACTAAATTTATAGCACAGGGCTAACATGTTAGTACAGCTTTAAGAAATGTAATCTCAGCATGTGATAGGCACACCTGGGGAAATCCAGGTGAGCCTTTAAAAAGAGGAAGTCCGGTGTGGACTAAAGTATGCCCTGATGAACCCCTGTGACACACACTTGCTGTGGGGGTGAAACGGTCGTTGGTATTGTTGTGTTTATTACACTTGATGTGTTGCTACAGGAGTAAGGTCGACTCAACTCCTGTTTATATGAACTTTCCATGGTTATAATTATGGACTTATAGCTCTAATGCTACCATATTTCATAGTAAAATGCATTTCTGCCTAATCTACTGCTAACTTGTGGTGTGCTGATCACAGTACGAATGAGAGGAATATTCAGCTATATACGCAAACTTTGATCCGCTTGATCGTTTGCCATCTGATTTGCCATAACAAGTGTGAGCGAAGCGCCCCGCAAAGTGTATGGGGAAAATTGCAAGCATCACGGATCTCTGTTCTGTTCACTAAGTGGAGTAAGCTGCTGGAGGCGTGTCTGGTAAATCTTGGTAAGAGTCACGGTCTATGCTGAGCATTTTGGGGAAGCCTGGTTCTTTCCCTTTTCAGCTGGATGCCGATACAGCCCATACCTCTACTGGTCAAAGGAGTTCCTATACAAGGAGCGGATTGGAAACCCGTGATAGCTGGGCCACTACTTCCTTATTGACGTCAGACGCCATTGTACAGGCAACACACGAGCGGAGCTTTTGAAATGAATTTGCTGGACGCATAAGTGTATTTCACCTGTATTGTTTTGATCTGTTTGTCTACATACAGTTACAGCCTGGGAACTTTTGATAGATACTCAGTGATACGGACTCTATCACATATGCACGTATATGTTTGTGTTTCAATATCCATATGTGTTATGGTTTTGATGTATACCATAACAGCGTTTGGGGTTAATATCATCTTGCCTTTGTAAATATATGCATTATAGAATTAAGCTGTTTTAAGTCTTTGGGGTTAACTTGACCTATCTTTATACTCCCCATTTGTGAACTCTTGTGTTATATAGTTATAGGTCTCTATCAGCATACGTATGCTTAGGCAGCGAATATCCCTTTACTTTTGATTAACCATTTGTCTGTTCTTTTTAACTTTGGTCACTTTTTGCCTGACTTAGCCAATTACAGTGATTCACTGAATGTGTTTGGGAAAGAATAAATTGGATTATTTTTTACAAAGTACTCTCTGTGTGCTCGTTTGTATCCCTTGCTTTTTCAAATTATTAATATATAATTTGGAATTTTTTCTTTCTATTTGAATTTTATCGTATATGTATGTATCTCTATGTTAAAGCCCTTTGTCTGCTTTTTTTTTCTTACACCTGAGACCTCATATCTTTGAATACTTGTAACTTTTTTGTGCAATATTTTTTTTAAATAATGTTTATTAGATGGTGTTATCATGAGTGTAGCTGTACTTAGTAATGTCTTGTTGGTGTGTTTTGTGCAATTTTTTTGTTTCATGAAACAGTTAACCAGAGCTCTGAGGACACGGTAATCATTCTAGGGTAAATCGCGGTTGTGCTCAAGTGATCACATTTACTTTTAACTTGTAATACCGGTGCAATTTAATCGGCACGCAAACGAAATTCCGATATTGCTTGCGCGCAATTGTTTGCACTCCACTCGTAATCTTGCCCTATGATTTTTTTAACATTTATTATTAAAATAGTCATATATAAAATACATTAAAATATTTTCAGAAATCATCAAATTTTGCTATGTAATCCATTTTGAATGTATAATTCAGTTTCAATATGTTTCTGATCATTAGTTTCTAAATGTAAAAACTGTGTTCTGATGTGCAGCAAAGGTATAAATCTTTTTGGTATTTGATTAGATATCCAATAAGTCAACTGGATAAAGAAAAAAGAGAGGGTGGAGAAAATGTTTTGTCAGGCTTTTTGGATGGAATGAAATATGGATTGGAACCGTGAAACGTGCTACAAAATGAGCAGTATTTGATTTTGTAAACAACAAATCTTTACAACATTATAGCTGTCAAGGTTGGACTGAACCATTCTTATGCTTTCCTTATAGTATCACTTTAGATATCACATATACATCCGAAAAAAAGTTGTGAAGTGAAGGATTTAATTTCATTACTCAATCATAGACAAGCCAGGAAATTAAACATATGGGGTGAGATTACATATGCGGCACCAGCTTCAGCGCAACTGCTGAAACCTGCGACGCCTGTAATTTCACTTTGAATATCGGGGTATCACATAAACCCCACCGGCAGTTCATAAAGTTACGTAAGTCGGATAAACTAGCGATGTCCAGAAATGAGTGTAAATACAAATTTCTGTAATCGCCAGTGACTTACACCACTTTAGAAACTGCCGGCGCCTATGAAAATAAAAAAAATGTTGAATCTCCTGTAAAAGTTTAACCCGCCTGCCAAAAATAAACCGGACACGTAAAATCCCTATATCTGAAATCAAACCCACATCGGAACTGATAATAAAAGTATCAACCCTGAAACCGACAATCCTCCACAACACAATATGCCTAATTAAACTATTAACCCCTAATCTGCCATTCACACACATTGCGATCTACCTGATAAAAGTATTAACCCCTAAATCCGCCAACCCCAACATCGCAAGCAACCTAATAAAAGTATTAACCCCTAAATCCGCCAACTCCAACATTGCAAACTACCTAATAAAAGTATTAACTTCTAAATTCTGTTAGTATATACTAGGTTTACAATAACATTTATTATTATATCAGCAGTAATCTCCAGTAACATTTTGGAGATCTTATCTTAGCAGTTGCCAACCAATTATAAATGCATTTACATAACAATATATCTATTATGCCTCCAATAAAATTTTTAGTATATCCTATAATTCTAGATTAGTTATCCTTATAGACACCTTGAATTATATTTATGTAAAAACTAGATAATGAATCAATTATACAAGCTTATTCTGTTACAATTTTCTATACAAAACAGATTATAAAAATATATCTCTAAAAATAAACCTTACTCACAATGAGTCACTAGTTAAAATATCACTATGAAAATACCAGAATATGGACCACTAATTTAACAGTGCTTAGTTAAACAATATAATAAGATACTTCACACAAATCTTACTAAATCTGTAAATAAATCTGAGATAACTTTCAGGAAAGTATAATTAAACTATTTAGCCCACACATGGTTCTATATAACTTCAATTAAAACACCAGAAATTGTATATATTATTAATGCAACAGACAAATTATATGCCAATATGTCTGGCCTGGAATCATCTCCTAATCAGCCACAATAAGACAAATTCTAAAATCTATATATATAGCAATAACTGTAATTAACTTATGATATTAGAATACATAAATACCTTCTAAACATTAATATTTAATACCAGTATATTTACTACCCTTGGTCTAATTAATATTAAATATAAGAATAAATCTCTTTCTAATTCACAGCTACAATTAAACTATAGTTTTAGAATACCTTGATCTAAAAAAATATATAGAGCAACCGTATACATTACAAAATAAACCAATTTGTAAATTTCAGCTTTTTCAGATTAATCCAGTTCACTGTCATAAATAAGAAAGGTATTTGCAATCCTGGAGGTAAAATTAGGCTCAATTTGCTTTCTGTAACCCAAGGCAGCAAGAAATATCAGAGACATAAAATTTAGCAGCATGTGTCCTTTTCACTCCAGTGCAAGAGAATATATCACGTGATAAATCCAACATTTTTTTATTCTAATTATTTTTGAATATTTTGGATACGCCCTAAATGGAAGCTTGTCTCTGATAGGCCCTTCGGAGCTGAACATCTCATTGGCTTACTGGGAATGTATATGGTTATTTAATACTACAATCCCCTTGGTTGCAATTCTCGCATAAACCACCAGAGGGCAGCAGACAACTAGAAATTAAAGACATTTTCATTTTCAACACTGCTACAGCTTAATTGATATATACCTCAATATATTCATTAAACACACCTATAATTTCCAGCATTAATACATTATATGTTCAATATATATGGGACCATCTAATACCATTGAAAATGTACAATTTGAGACCAAACACGAGTATATTATTAATTCTATATTAAAATATGCTTATTGGAGTTTCATTCCTTTTCAATATAAATATAGCCCACATATTTGTGCATCTCTTGATAGTGTTATTTTGAATGCATGAAAACACAATTTAGGTATAATTTATGGGGCAACTTATTGCATGAGTCTCCCTGCATTGGTACTCTTCTGAAAATAAAAGAAGCTGTGTTATTATTCTGAGATTTTGGAACAAATTTTAAATCTACCAATGCAGCTATTGTTCAATTCACTTCATATTTAATATTATACAAGCAGACAATCTTCTAGGTTCATATATATTATTACCATACTGAGGTACAAATTAAACATTTCTGCAGCTTAAGGATATTTTAAATAGATTTGAAAATTATAACAATTCATTTCAAATGACTCTATTAACAGTTTCAACCTTACACGTTCAACCATACACGTGTTTCAAAGTATATTTCTTTGCTATTCCTTGGAGATGTGATGTCTGAACTTCGTCTATTTGAACTCAGTATTGGACAATTTAACACCTAGATGATAATAGCTACATCCTTTGAGAATGTTTTTATATTCCATTATCCTTTCAGACAGACCGTCCGCTCCTTCAGATAGGAAAACTCCTTATACAGGCTTCCTTTAAAGTAGATAATTGAGACATCCTGAGTGTACAAGTGTCTATTTCTTTGTTCTACAAATCTGTGTTTCAGAACAAAGGGGGGGGGGTTGATATCACCCATTCCAGCGTTTTTGTTCACAATGCAGCCAATTCATGCAGTAATAAAGCTTCCTATATGAATGGATTAATCAATATGATATTTGTGTCCATAGCTTCCAATGATATCTCACCTTTTACATGTCAATCCGCAAACCCCAACATCGCAAACTACCTATTAAATGTATTAACCCCTAATGCGCCATTCACCCACATCGCAACAAACCTTTTAAAGGGACAGTCTAGGCCAAAATAAACTTTCATGATTCAGATAGAGCATGTAATTTTAAACAATTTTCCAATTTACTTTTATCACCAATTTTGCTTTGTTCTCTTGGTATTCTTAGTTGAAAGCTTAACCTAGGAGGTTCATATGCTAATTTCTTAGACCTTGAAGGCCACCTCTTTCAGATTGCATTTTAACAGTTTTTCACCACTAGAGGGTGTTAGTTCACATATTTCATATAGATAACACTGTCCTCGTGCACGTGAAGTAATCTGGGAGCAGACACTGATTGGCTAGACTGCAAGTCTGTCAAAAGAACTGAAAAAAGGGGCAGTTTGCAGAGGCTTAGATACAAGATAATCACAGAGGTTAAAAGTATATTATTATAACTGTGTTGGTTATGCAAAACTGGGAAATGGGTAATAAAGGGATTATCTATCTTTTAAAACAATAAAAATTCTGGTGTAGACTGTCCCTTTAAATATAATAACCCCTAATCCACCAAACCCACACAATGCAATAATCCTAATAAAACTATTAACCCCTAATCCGTCAAACCCCCACAACGCAAATAACTAATTAAATTACTGTCAGGGTTTTTTCCCTGCTTTGTTTGCCATGTGCTGCTGGCAGCCATTTTACTCACCTCTCTTGCTGACTCTGGTGCATAGTGTGTGATGCTGCTCATTTCCTGCATGGCCAGACTGGTGTACATCATCCATGTGAGACAGGTTGCAGTCTCAGAATTGTGATGTCATCACTTATTATTTAAAGGGCCTCTGTTCAGTATGCTTTGCCCTTGCATTGTCTCAGACCTGTTTGTGAGAGTTCCTGTTCCTGTGTATTACCTGGCTGTCTGATGTCCCTCCTGGTTCCTGATCCCTGGCTTGTTCCTGACTCTGCTTTTCTCCTTGTTCCTGATTCTGGCTCGTCTGTCTTCTTGCTTTGGCTCTTGACTCGGCTCGTCTGACTATTCGCTTTGGCTCCTGACTCGGCTTGTCTGACTACCAGCTCTGGTTTTGACTCCTGGCTTGTTATTTGACTTGTGTACTTTTTTTTATTATTTTTTGCTATTAATAAAGGTGTGATTATTTTTGCACTTCTCGTCTCAGTCTGATTCCTGGCACCCTGACATTACGCAAGGGCCCTGAATCTTGATGGTGCTAATAATCCACCTTTACCTACCATCATTTCCAGGATGGATGAACAGGATCACCGCTTGGATCAATTTGCACTAGCACTGCAAACCCTTCTGACTCACACTGAACATTTGGACCAAAGTGTTCCGAAAGTTATGGCTGCTCCTGTTTCCGCTGCTGCACCTAGTCCTACCAGGAGCATGTCCGGTTCTGCACCTCTACCTCAGCGTTATGGAGTTGATCCTTTTCAGTGCAGCGGGTTTTTCAACCTGGTGGGCATTTACTTTGAGATGTTACCTCAGGTGTTTCCCTCTGACAGAGCTAAGGTGGGATTTATCATCTCATCACAGCTCTTGCCTGGGCTAATCCCTTGTGGGAGACTAATAAACCAGTGATTTCAAATTACCCTGCATTTAAGGCCTCCTTTCGAAGGGTATTTGATGTTCTGGCTCACTCCTCCTCTGCTGCTAAACGACTCATGTCCATTCAGCAAGGTACGAGATCTGTTGCTCAGTATGCCATTGAGTTCCGTACGCTTGCCGCAGAGGTAGTTTGGAACAATGAAGCCCTTGTTGCCGCCTTCTTTCATGGGCTCTCTGATGCGATTAAAGACGAAGTTGCTGCCAGAGATTTACCAGCGGATCTCAAGGCTTTGGTGTCTTTTTTGATCCTAATTGACATCAGACTCAGAGATAGGCCCTCTTTCAAGGAGCGCTTGTGGAAGCCTCCTGTTCCGTTGTCGTATGGAAGGACATGTTCGTTCCCATCCATGCCTCCCTCTCCTCCCATGCCTCCTGGTCCCGAGTCACCAGGTACTGCTGAGCCGATGCAGTTGGGATTCACACATCTCTCCGCAGCGGAGAGGGCCTTTAGGAGGAGGGAGGGGCTCTGCCTCTATTGTGGGTTACAGGGCCACCTTTTGAAGTCTTGTCCTACACGGCCAGAAAAACGCTCACACCTAAGGTCCTGTCGGGGGCAGACATTGGGTGGTTTATCCTCGTCCGTGGTACCGCTAAAGGAGAAACCTTTGGTCACGGTTGTCCTATCCTGGATGAACTCCTCCATAGTCACCCAGGCTCTTGTTGACTCCGGTGCTGCGGGCTATTTCATTGACAGTGCTTTTGCATTAAAGCACTCCATTCCTGTTTTGCCTCTATCCGTTCCGCTTGCTATTGAGGCCATTGATGGCAGGCCCCTTCAGCCCGCACTCGTTACTCATGAGACCACTCCGTTATCCATGGCTGTTGGGGCCTCCATTTTGAAACCCTTCAGTTCCAGGTGATAAATGCTCTGCATTTTCCAGTTATTCTGAGTTATCCCTGCCTCCAAAAGCACAATCCCAGTCTCGACTGGCACAGGTCTGAAATTTTGTCATGGTCTCCGCAATGTATTTCCACTTGTCTTCAGAAACCAGTTAAAGTCTTGTGCACTTCTTCAGTATCTCAATTGCCAGAGGAATACTGAGAGTTCCTAGACGTTTTTGACAAGGTGCGTGCCGGTACGTTGCCTCCTCACCGGTCTTACGATTGTGCCATAGACCTGCAACCCAGAGCCATTCCTCCTCGGGGCCGGGTTTACCCTCTGTCTGTTGCGGAGAATTGTGCTATGGAGGAGTATGTTGCCGATGCTCTGTCGCGGGGATAATCCACAAATCCTGCTCTCCTGCAGGGGCTGACTTCTTCTTTGTGAAGAAAAAGGGTGGCGAGTTAAGACCATGCATTGATTATAGGGGTCTTAATCGTCTTACCATTAAGAATGCTTACCCTATTCCACTCATTACGGAACTCTTTGACTGCCTCAAGGGAGCTACAGTCTTTTCTAAACTTGATTTGAGAGGAGCTTACTATCTCATTAGGATCAAGGAGGGCCATGAATGGAAAACAGCATTTAAGGAGCAGACATTATGAATATCTTGTAATGTCCTTTGGCCTATGTAATGCTCCTGCTGTTTTCCAGGAATTTATTAATGATGTCCTACAAGATATGTTGCAACAGTGTGTTGCAGTGTATTTAGATGACATCCTCATACACTCACCCACGCTTGAGGCTCATCGTTCTGATTTTACATGGGTTCTTCAGAGACTATGTGAGAACGGCCTGTTTTGTAAACTTGAGAAATGTGAGTTCCATCAGACTCAAGTAACCTTCCTAGGTTATGTTATCTCCGTTGCAGGGTTCTCCATGGATCCTGACAAGTTGTCTGCAGTTCTGCAGTGGCCTCGCCCAGTTGGTCTTCAGTTTATTCAACGTTTTTTGGGGTTCGTCAATTACTATAGAAAGTTTATTAAAAACTTTTCTTCCTTGGTCAAACCTATCACAGACATGACCCGTAAAGAGAATGATCCACTCCATTGGTCACCTACTGCCATTAAGGCCTTTGATAGTCTTAAGACTGCCTTTGCTGCCGCTCCAGTTCTGGCTCATCCTAACCCTGCCCTGCCTTTCTTTCTTGAGGTCGATGCGTGTGAGACTGGAGTAAGTGCCCTCTTGACTCAACATCCTACGCCTGACGGTTCCTTGCATCCGTGCGGTTTCTTCTCTAAGAAATTGTCTCCAGTGGAGTGCAATTATGAAATTGGCGACAGGGAATTACTGGCCATAATTTTGGCACTCAAGGAATGGAGGCATCTTCTCGAGGGTACTAGCGTAACAGTGCTCATTCTTACTGACCACAAGAATTTAACTTATCTATCTTAAGCAAAACATTTGTCGCCCCGAAAGGCCAGGTGGGTGCTATTTTTGTCTTGGTTTAATTATGTGGTCTTCTACCTGCCTGGTAGTAAGAATGTTAGGGCTGATGCCCTCTCTCGACAATTTTTGCCTCTGTCCAAGGAGGAGTCTGTACCTACTCCAGTTATACCTCCTGACCATATTTTGGCTACCATAGGTACTAATTTGACTTCTCCCTTGGGGGAGGAAATCCTGGCTGCACAAACCAATGCACCTCCTGAGAAACCTAGTGGTAAGTGTTTTGTTCCTGAGAATCTTCTAACTACACTTTTGCAAACTTACCACTATCCTAAAGCCGCAGGTCACCCAGACAAGAACCAAATGATTTGGTCTGTCACTTGACAATTCTGGTGGCCAGGTCTTCATTCTGATGTGGCTGCGTATGTTGCCTCCTGCTCAGTTTGTGCACAGAATAAGACTCCTCAACGTCTTCCTGTGGGTCTTCTTCAACCTATTCCTAATGGGGAGCGTCCTTGGACACATCTTTACATGGACTTCATTGTTGAGTCCCCTGTTTCCAATGGCAATACTGTTATCCTTACGGTTGTTGACCGTTTTTCTAAAATGTCACATTGCATTCCCTTGAAGAAGCTGCCTACCGCTCAGGAGCTTGCTTCAATTTTTCCCCGGAAGGTCTTCTGTTTACATGGGTTACCCAAGGAGATAGCGTCGGACCGGGGTAGCCAGTTTGTCTCCAGATTTTGGCGTTCCTTTTGTGCTCAAATGGGGATCCAGCTTTCCTTCTCCTCGGCATATCACCCTCAATCCAATGGGGCTGCGGAACGGTCTAATCAAGCTCTGGAACAGTTCCTCCATTGCTATGTCTCAGATCACCACAATAATTGGTCTGAACTGTTACCTTGGGCAGAGTTTGCTCGTAATAGTGCTATTAATGCTTCCTCCAAGTTGTCCCCGTTCATGGCGAATTATTGGTTTCAACCATCCTTGTTGCCCTATTCATTCATGTCTCAGGGTATTCCAGCTTTGGAGGAGCATCTCCGGCAACTCTGTTCCACGTGGGTGCAGATTCAGGATTACCTTCATTGTTATATGCAGCGCCAAAAGTTCCAGTCTGATCATAGGCGTCTGCCCGCGCCTTCCTACCAGGTTGGTGACAGGGTTTGGCTGTCCTCCCACAACTTGAACCTTCATGTACCTTCCAATAAACTGGCTCCCCGTTATGTTGCTCCTTTTCTAATACTCTGACAGGTCAATCCTGTGGCCTACGCTCTTGACTTTCCTCCTGCAATGCGCAACTCCAATGTTTTTCATGTCTCCCTCTTGAAACCATTGGTTTGTAATTGGTTTACCACTGTGTTGCCTCGTCCCCGTCCTATCTTTGTTCACAACCATGAAGAATATGAGGTCAGCAGCATTATTGACTCTTTTATGTCCATGGGCCGTGTACAGTATTTGGTTCACTGGAGGGGTTATGGTCCGGAGGAGCGTTCATGGGTTCCCTCCTCTGATGTTCATGCTCCCGCCCTCCTCCGTGCCTTCCATGCCCGTTTCCCCAATAAGCCTTTTGTCCTCCCGCAGAGGAGGGGTCATTGAGGGGAGGATACTGTCAGGGTTTTTTCTCTGCTTTGTTTGCCATGTGCTGCTGGCAGCCATTTTACTCACCTCTCTTGCTGACTCTGGTGCATAGTGTGTGATGCTGCTCATTTCCTGCATGCCCTTTTATGGCCAGACTGGTGTACATCATCCATGTGAGGCAGGTTGCAGTCTCAGATTTGTGATGTCATCATTATTATTTAAAGAGCCTCTGTTCAGTATGTTTTGCCCTTGCATTGTCTCAGACCTGTTTGTGACAGTTCCTGTTCCTGTGTATTACCTGGCTGTCTGACATCCCTCCTGTTTCCTGATCCCTGGCTTGTTCCTGACTCTGTTGTTCTCCTTCTTCCTGATTCCGGCTCGTCTGACTTCTCACTTTGGCTTCTGACTCGGCTCGTCTGAATATTCGCTTTGGCTCCTGACTCGGCTCGTCTGACTACCAGCTCTGGTTTTGACTCCTGGCTTGTTATTGGACTTGTGTACTTTTTAAATATTTTTTGCTATTAATAAAGGTGTGATTATTTTTGCACTTCTCGTCTCAGTCTGATTATTTCCTGGCACCCTGACAATTACTAAGCCCCCTAACCTAATACCCCCTAAGCTAACACCCCCTAAATTAACCCCAATTACCTAAATTAAAAATGGTGTCACTTGCATTCCTATTGGCTGATTTGATTCTTCAAATTCAAATCAGCCAATAAGATGAGAGCTACTGAAATCCTATTGGCTGATTTGAACCACTGGTCGCCAGTCCTGCTCTGCACTCATTTAAGCTCTGCGCCGGCTTGGTCCAGGATGAAGAAGGAATAGGTTCCACTTGGAAGAAGATGTCAGCGGCTTGGAAGAATACTTCACCGCCTAGAACAGGACCTTCTCCACTGGACTTTAGGAACGGTGAGTACCTATTTGGGGGGTTAGACTTAGGCTTTCTTTTATTTTTTGGGAGTTTGGTTATTTTAGATTAGGGATTTATTGGGCACTTTTAAAAGAGCTGAATGCCCTTTTAATGGCAGTAAAATAGCTGAATGCCCTTTTAAAAGCAATGCCCATACAAATGCCCCTGGCATTTGTACGCCGCATATGTAATCTTGCCCATGGATTCTGCATTTTCCCAGGGAATTTTCCTATTGTACTCATGCATGAATCATAATGACATCACAGGACATGTGAAATTATAGATGAATCATCAATGACATCACAGGACATATAAAAATTATAGATGAATCATCAATGACATCACAGGACATATGACATTAAAAATGAATCACTGATGAAATTATACTGATTACAACATTACATATAAAGGCGTACCTTGTTTTATTCCTCTTTGCTTTACTGTGCTTTGCAGATATTGCTCTTTTTTACAAATTGAAGGCTTGTGACAACCCTGTGTCGAGCAAGTCTATCTGTGCCATTTTTCCAACATATATACACTAAACATAAATACACATGGATACACATATATACACGCCTATATATACACACCACCACCAAAAAGTGTATGAATTACTGAAGGCTAAGATGATGGTTAGCATTTTTTTTTAGCTATTAAGGGCCAGATTACAAGTGGAGCACAAAATATAGCTTGGAACAAAAAGAGGTATGAACCTCCAAAATAAGTAAATATAAATAGCACTCATATTCCCTTATTGTTAGATATTAGACTGAGTGTGAATGGCGGATAAACTAGGAAAATTAAAATTTAACTTTTATTGGGACTTTAAAAATAATGGCAAGACAATACAATTTAAAATTACAGGAACATAAATTAACTTGAGACGGGACACAATCAGCGGTAACCAATAAAACTAGTAAGGGGTAAAACCTTGTTAATATAAGTTATTAGCTAGTCAATACGGTTGGAAGACCTAGGATGTCAGATTAACCCATAGTCCTAAAACTAATATGCTAATAAAATATTTCTCAATGGTTAGACGTGGAAACTCCAGCTGGTAAATATAGGTCAGATTTAGTTATCATATAATGAATGTCAACATGCAATAGTGTGGTGGTTATGGTATATTGTGGTATATCATGTACATATAGTGGGATAGGTTATATTATATATGGAATATACTTCTATTTTGACCAGAATTTATAGGTATTGCACTAATAAGGTAAATACGATCAACTTAAATGAAGTTGTAAATGGAATCAACTTCAGTCAATACTTTTCTCATGAATAAAGTAATTCCAATTAATCGATGAAGTATAAAATGTTAATCTCACAGAGTTACCACTATTGTAGATGGATAGCAGAAACCAAAATAAATTACTGGGATCTCGAATCTTATACTGCTGTGAGTCATAGGCATTCACTATTATTAGAAATACCAGCAGCCCTTAGGAAGCAGTCACTTAACACTAGTTGTTAATCATAAGTAAGAGCTACCACTATCCCCTAACTAGGGATTAGACAAGCTGTGAAAAAGAGATATATATGCCCAGGCAGTAATTAAATTCTATAATAAACTTATTGGTATCAAATAACTTAAAAGTAAGGATCAAACACTCTGTGCGAGTAAGATATATACCGTTAGTACTATTAACGATCAGCTACTCCACTATATTCAATCGCATATCAGATATATCAATTTACATTCTGACCATATTCAAATCAGATTATTGCCACTCTCAACCAAATATTTGCAAGGTACTTATTTTAAATAGTAATATAGTTACTGTCAGTCCCTATGTGTAACCAAATACAATAATAGTTTTGTCATAACGACCCAATATTAAAGTCTAAGTAGTGCATCTAAATACTGACACTACAGACTGTGAGAAGTTAAAGTTAAATTGCTATAGGTATTGGTATTTTAAGTTAAGCTCCTGCTGCATTAAAACAACGTATAACCGGAGCCCATTAGCTCCCAACCTCCTCCGATATACTCGGCTTTCTCAAAAGGGTTTACCGAGGTTACGGCTTGGCGGGTATTTATTCCCAGTAGCACCGCCTATCTAAAGGGATTGGGTGTTTCGCATGATCCTCCTTTAGATAGGCGGTGCTACTGGGAATAAATACCCGCCAAGCCGTAACCTCGGTAAACCCTTTTGAGAAAGCCAAGTATAAGCCCAGGGTTCCGGTGGAGCATAGTAAGTGCTGCTGAGCTCCTTGCTCCAGTCCCACAGCTGCTGGCGGTTCTCTTCGTGCCATACCCCAATTAGAGTGGAGGGGCATGAACTGCGGAATACCCACACACAAAAGAAGATAGCTGATTCCCCTCTCCCTCCTCTCCCACCGTTGCTGCGTGAGAGGGGGAGAGACTACCAGGGGTCACATCTAAGACTCTAAAGTGCGAGGTCTTATAGCAAGAAGTTGCTACTCCTTCAGTGGGCCACTCATTTCACCCACAAGAAGACTCAATATCCCCTACAATTAGCCTGCGGCAGGCAGAAGATGAAAAGAGGTGAGTCCAGTAAATGCATAGTGGCAAAATAAATTATTAGTTAAATCAGGTACGAGGACACATAGGGGGGAGCAGTGGGAATGAACAATCTGCTAAAACAAGTACAGCACGGGAGAAAACAGTCCCCATTTTAAGGACCATAATTTATTAGAAATATCTGAAATTAAGGGGAGAAGTGCTCTAGCTTGTCTGTGTGAATAGCTGTATAAAAAAGAGAGCATGCAATTATAAGCAACTTTCTGATTTACTCCTATTATCAATTTTTCTCTTGGTATTTGAAAAGAAGGAATGTATGCTTAAGAGCCGGCCCATTTTTTATTCAGAACATGGGTTGCACTTGCTCCTGGTGGCTAAATGTATCCAACAATCAGCAAGCACTAGCCAGGGTGCTGAACCAAAAATGGGTCATCTCCATAGCTTACATTTTTCCTACTTTTTCAAATAAAGATACCAAGACAACATATTACCAACAACCCACAAAACCAATTTGCAGCTAAATACTTGCCCCATTGAAAGAATCCAACAAGAATTAAATTCATGGCACAACCAAACCCTGTCCAGGATAGATAGGCTGCACGCATTAAAAATGACAATCCTGGGGGCGGGGCCAACAGCCGAGGCAACCAGAAGCATATCTACTGAGCTCCTGGGCCTTACTTTATAAACTCTCAATAAACTGCTTCTTTTCAGCATTATCCTAAACTAAACGTGTGGGTGAGAAACTATAGTCCACCTGGTAGATACAGAATTCCTGATCTCAGAAGAATCCTGAAGCGGCAACAGTGCTTTAATAACCGCCACAGAAGTGAGCTGTCGCACTAACATGGAAGCGCTGCAAGTGTGGGAGCTGAAGACTCAGCAACTTTTGGAGAATCATTATCGTAGCCTTGCTGACGATATATTATCACTGCTAGAACATATATCGCAACCGCATAAAAAGGAGACTAGGACTGCTGCCCAGCAATCAATTACATCTAGAACCCCAGGCACTCAAGCTGGCGGCACTACAAGCAAGATGGCGGAGAGCAGAGCCGTGCTACTACAGGCCCTGACTACACAAGGCGCTCACCTTCAGTCTGATGAAAAGTTGAACCACGGGATACAGCGTGAAAGTGATACCCGCGCTGAGGAGTCAAGCATCCGGGGACAAGGTTCACCACTTACAACTCCTATGACTCCTTCGGTGCAACAACCATTACCTAAGGCAACTCGCAACGCACAGTATATAAAGACTGACCACAGAGTGATGCCTAAGCCACGCCAAGCACATGAAGGAGATATGGGAGACATGGTTACAGCGATGTGCTCTGCATTGAGTGGGGTAAACATAGCACGGCATTTGCAGAAGATTTGCCCACCTCAGCCCGGTCAAGTAAATACTTGGTCCCAGCACTATATGATGAACCCTGCTATGCCATTTGGAGCGCCTAGATTCTTTTGCGCAAGGAAAGATAAGTTTCTATTTGCTGAGCACCCCCTGAGGTTATCTGTGTTCGGGAGATGTATTGAACTGAACTCTGCTATTCTCTATAACCTCAGAAGGGGTATTGGCTGAGGTGAGGTAACCTTTTGTACCTGCTCCCCGTGCCTACTAAAAAAGACCATGCTAAGGCCCATGGAGTACCCTTGATCTAAGATTAGTTGCGCTGCTACTTGCCCAGCGTTGCTGTCACTTACTGATCCTATGATTTCCTACATTAACCTTTAAGAGCTGATAAGACTTGCAGTACTTACTTTTCTAGCTTTGCTTCTAAAAGTTCTGACAAATCTCTTCTATATCAGATGTTATTTACAAATGTTGACTAAAGTTTTGGGATATATAATTACACCCCCACATACTCCTCATAATCTTTATAGTTTATGACAGTTATTTTTATTGTGCATTGCCTATATTTTGCTAAATCACTTCTATGGCATGAGATATATGTAAATGTATTATAAGTGCCACCTTGCTAATGACAAGTGCATGTTTTTCGGAGTCTATGTCTTTTGTGTTATATTCATCTACATCACATCTAGTCATGATGTTAGCCTTTAGCTGCGATATGGACACACGTAATTACCTCTTATCACATGGTATATGCCTACATATATACATATATTGTCTGTGTTTTTATAAGTTTATCTGAATCTATCCTCAGAGAGGTTGTATAGTTCTCATGAATATGCAGTGAGGATTTTTCATACCACCTACCATCATTCAAGTTGTATATACTGTGTCCAAGCCAGAGTTCTTTTGTTATGCCTTGCACTCACTGGGATTCGACCTTCTACTTATATTAGGGGAGACTCTCCTATTGTTCTATTAATGTATACTTAAGCTTCCTACTAGACCTGGTTTAAATGCTCAGTCCTCAATGCTCAATAGTTGAGCAGCCTAAGAATTACTAGCAAGATTCTATTATAATCCCTATTAGATATATGGATAGGCCCTTTACTTCATAGGACAATATCCCTGATTCACGGTTCAGTTATCTTACGTACTGCGACTTACTTTCCTTTACGGAAATGGGAGGAAAAGAGAAAAAGTTGATAGCTTAAGTATATACTTGTTGGGCTAGGTATCTTGTATTCACGCCTTTCAAATCTATTCATTACCAATACCCACTAGTTAAGATACCTTTGACACCCTGTTAATTTATATGTTTTGATTAAGTGTTTTGCTTATGTTAACTCTCTCATTACTTAATCTCTGGGTGTCATAGCAATACTTGGCCGTTAATTACTATTAGGATATACTTAAAGGCATCTCCTCCTTTAGTCCTAAACGCATCACCCTGATTATAGAGCTTGAAAGTAAACTGCACATCACATCCTCCAGTTCTTTTTATCCATGCTGAGTTTTGATGCTAGGATCCTGGCGACTAGAAAGCTATATAACCCTCAACTCATATTATATGTAACCCCTAGACTAGCAGATATTATTTAGTGGGAGTAGGCATTACTTTTCCATTGTGGTGATGTTTTTGTATATGACCCTCATTTTATGCATGCCATTATTACATGTGAAAGTAACACTGTCAGCCCTAATATGACTAAGGGTGTTCCTTATGTTGTTGATGTTGATTTCATTATTAGAATAATTTAACTATTCCCTGTTGGGCCCCTCTCCTCCCTTTCCCGCTGGTACTTTTTGCCTGCGGGTCATATCCCTACACCTTTTTCCCACATCGCCTATAGCTGGCACTCCCATAGGAGAGGAGCCCTTCCAGAAGTCATTCATATCCTTTATTCTATAATCCTTATTGCCTATATACTAACATCCCTTTCTGTGTATAACTGTAATGGGAATTAATCTTGTCCATTATGCACACAAGAACCTAGAGACCTTTACTAAGTCCCTATTTAAGAATATTCTCAAATTATAACTGGTAGCAGCTTGAGAAGTATGTTAGCCTTAATACATGTTATGGCTCTGCCCTCCACTCCACTCCACTCCCCCCTATATTTAGAGTGGTGCTTACCCGCTGAATATCCCCCCCCCCTACTCCTTCTGCAAGCTCCTAAAGAGCTGTTCACCTGTCCAGTAACTATTTCTTTATTATATATAATGTTGGTCCATTAGACCTAAACTTGTATCACCATCTGGTCAGCCATGTATGCTATTTTATAGCAAAATCGAGGTTTCATTAACTTATCATTAATGCTCTTTTATAATTGTCAAAGTATTTTGTTCAAGTTTGCTTATATCTTTTTCTTTTCTTCACGAGAGATGTGTTATGTTCTATGTTTGACATGCAAAACCTCAATAAAAAATATTTAAAAAAAAAAAAAATGACAATCCTCCCAAAAAATGTATACTTTTTACAATTAGTACCAATTGACCTACCAACATCATTCCTTAATAAACTTTCACTGGTGTAAACACACCACCCATAAAGAGTGGATACAAATAGAACATGATCTAGCAGAAAACAAACAGCTGGGAGCTAGTTGTTGGATCCCCCCTTACATAGACCCCTAATCCCCCTAACGGCTACAATAACCAAGTTAACATTTAAAATATGGGATAAATACATTGCTAAATCCCACCCCCATTTTAACAATCCCTTCCCAGTAACCCCATTAAAGGGACAGTCAACACTAGAATTTTTGTTGTTTTAAAAGATAGATAATCCCTTATTTACCAATTCCCCAGTTTTGCATAACCAACACAGTTATAATTATACACGTTTTACCTCTGTAATTACCTTGTATCTAAGCCTCAGCAGACTGCCCCCTTATTTCAGTTCTAATCTTGACTTGCGTTTTAGCCAATCAGAGCTGTCTCCATGGTAAATTCACGTGTATGAGCTCAATGTTATCTATATGAAACACGTAAACTAATGCCCTCTAGTGGTGAAAAACTATCAAAATGCATTTAGATTAGAGGCGGTCTTCTAGGTCTAAGAAATTAGCATATGCACCTCCTAGGTTTTTTTGGACTTGACCGTTCCTTTAAGGGATAACCCAGAACTCCAGCTATCCTCTAATAGACCATACACACACATGATGCTCTTACAAGATACAATCCCATGCCATTCTGTCTTGTTAGATGGTAATATGAGACCCAAACCAGATATACAGGAAAATCATGGAGACTACTTTGCTCCCTGGTTCAAATACTTTCAACTCAACCACTACATTACCTCACATGATAAAACTCCGTAGACCCCTTACAGTGTTTGAGTCCACATGCCAATCCACTACATACTCTAAGGGTTCCCTCTCATCAATTTATAAAATACTCCTTGAACATCACTCTAGAAACCTTCCGAATTACTCTTTTAGATGGTCAGATGACCTTCAGATTCAAATCTCGCCAAAAGAATGGTCTAAATTCTTTATTAACATGAGTAGTCACACCTCACCAGTGCCCATTTAGAAACAAACTTAAAACCCCTTTTTAGATGGTACTACACTCCTGAAAGACTGGCATTCATCTTTAAACATACGAGCGCTGAATGTTGGAGAGCATATGGTGGAGTGGGAGATTTCTAACATATTTGGTGGACATGTCATGAAATTACCCAATACTGGCAGGAGATAAAAATGGGCCATTGAGCGCACAATAGGCAGTATAATACCCCTTGACCCTACAGTATTATTGTTGAATAACCTACCCAGAATTAAATGCAAATTAAGATATAGGTTGTTGCTTCTCATGCTAAACTGTGCTAGAAGATTAATCCATAGAAATTGGAAATCAACTAATATCCCGTTCATTGTAGATTGGAAATCCCAAGTCACACACATTTTATTACTTGAAAAATACCACTATGTCAATACTAAAAGATTGGATGATTTTCTAGCCATGAACTGTTGAGTACTATAACTCACTCCCATTATTCATACTTCAAATACTCCAGAGAACTATTTAGCGACTACATGGTAGATACTTTTTGTAAACAATAGTTGAAGCCTAAGTTTGTATATTTTACATACCATGTGCATATTGTGAGATGTTAAAGATTAGAAGATTGTTTTTCTTTCTTTCTTTGTTTTTTATTATATTGCTATCTGTGTTCATGTTTTCTTTCCGATCTTACTCAAATCCTTCTATAATAATGTTATAAATACAAAGTGTCAAATGTACAAGATGTTATGTTTTGTTTCCTTAATAAAAAAATAAAAAAAAGATACCAAGAGAATGAAGAAAAATTGATAGTAGGAGTAAATTAGAAAGTTGCTTAAAATTGCATCCTCTATCTGAATCATTGGGGTTACTATCCCTTTAATAAAAAACTAAATGCCCTATATTTTGAGGGCATTTGAGGCACTTTTAGAAAATTACCCAGAGATCAGCCACTTGTAACAGATGGTTAATTATGGTGCCCATTTGCGGGAGTGGATTAATTTAGCACTTCACTTGTATTCTAGCCCAAAGTGTTTAATTGAGGTATGTACATTGTTTTATTTAGACATAATGCGATTGAACACTTAATAGATTACAGTATAGTGTAAATATAACTTTTATATTCACTGGAAAACAAAACAAATTAGTGTGACTCACTTTATTGCGGTGGTCTTGAACTAAACCCGCAATATCTCAGAGGTACACCTGTAACTATTTGCTATAATATGTTGTATATTTTTTATTGGCAAAGGTGATACAAAAATAATATAAAATAGCTTGAAAATAAATATAAACAGCATAGGAAAATAAATTATCATGAAAATTGGTATCATTGAAATGATATTATCACATGTAGTATGCTAAAAAAGTGAGGAGCTATTATGCAAGAATTCTTGTGCATCATTATTTGTAAAACATATTTTCATAAATAAAATATACAAATTGACATTAGAACTAGACAGTAATACAAGAGCTCTATACTCTGTACTGTGTAAAAAATGCTCTTCTGTCTAATGGCAATGAGATAGTAGGGGACACACCCGTGGTTGCACACTTTACTGAAGTCTTTCTTATAATCAGCCAAGACATCTAGACACCCCTTACTCTAACAAATATCATTCTATAGAATAATCTATAGAATAATCTATTTACAATGGGGCGCCCAGACATTTTTATATAAAAGATGGGTTACTAATGGGAACATTGGCCAATTTGGCCTTGAGACATATATCCTACTTACACTTATGCTAAAGATAGCCCCTCAAAATAAAATAAGATTATATTTTAGTTAAACATTAAGGGCTAGATTACAAGTGGAGCTCTATTTTAACGTATGCCTGTAAAGTATCAGACCTCTGCTTACTTAAAAAGATGTTCCCCAATTGCCCCCCAAATAAAGTGGACAGTAGTAAAAAATTAAATAAAAATATTAGCATCTTTTTTAAATAAAAAACTGCACAAAGCAGTTATAAGGGGTTAAAGTGAGAGTATGTGAAAGTGCCCTTACATTGAGGTAAATGGGGACTGTGTTTTAACTGTAAATATATATTTATATGCTTATATACATGTGACCAAGATCAGAGGGCCTGTTATGGAACATTCTTTGGGCAGGGGGTACATGGGCTTAAGGACACCCAGAGACTGCATGGAAATGTGGAATTTTATATGCTGGACACCCCATGTACTTTCATAACTCTGTCTTATGTCCACGTCACCCTGTATCCATAAATACAGGATGGTTACAGGGTGTGAGTGCCCCTTGTGGGAGCAATTGTGACTCTATAAACCAAGTGGGTATAAAGGACTTAATAGTTAATAAGAGCTGTTTTTATATTTTGTAACAAGATGTATTTTATTTACATTTCTGATCGGATTGTGTCTCAGGAGTCTGTCTGGGTAAACTGATTGTGTTCCTGTGTGATTATGTTAACTAGACTGCCCAAAATCAGATTGTCTGAGTAAACTTTCTTCCCCAGTTAATTAACTTGATATGTTAATCTGTTTTACCTGTGAATAGACAATTGTTAGAGGTTTGATGTATTGTTCATATGTTTGCTTTACTGTTTAACCAATTCCCTCTGTAACGGTACCAGGATGTCCAGGACAAGGGAAGTGTTATGACGGAGGTACTCATTCGGGGGTACCAGGCGGTCTGTCACAATACATATATATTTATGTGTTAATATGTGCATATACACATATAAACAAATAAATATATATACTGGTATTACTGAAGGGAGCGCAAATATCGTGCTTGCGAAAGCTTAATTTTGCACTCCACTCGTAACCTAGGCCTAAATAGGTAATTCATTACTTTTAATGAATGTAATTGCAATTACTACTCAAGTTTACTAAATTAAGTTCTAAAGGGCCACACAAAAACCTTTAGGTGGGCTGCCCTAATCTTCAGTTCTATCTTCACAATTTTTCATTAATAATAATATTAATTATTATTATTATTATAGACCTCACAACTGGGATGACAGCAAACAGTCTTTAGGAAAGCAATTATTACCTCTTTATTACCCTTGTTCTTTCTATGCTTTTTTACTACTTTAATAGTTCATATTCATGCTGAGATGGGTGTTACAGTCCCCTGTATTGGTTACATATAGGGATATTAGACCCTTGGAGTTTGGCAGAATTTGAAGCCCCCTAGTGGCTAGAAATGAGCAATACAACAATACTTCCCTATATCCATCAAATGGCTTTCTGTGCAAGGCAGATATAAATAATGCTGCATGTGATGTTACCCTCTCCTCTGCATTATTAGTGCCTAGAACTGCTGTGGGTGCAAAAATAATGTTTGGCTAGATAAGACTCACTTGGTCCAATGAAGGAGGTTAAAGGGGCAGTACATTTTTTTCACTTACCCCAGATAATCAATTTGTTGCTTACCAGACAAGTCTACAAGGCCGATAAAGCTAATCTGTAATGCCAGTTCATGCATAATTAACTTTCCTGTTGGATTCAATGAAGAAGCGTGCAGTTAGAAAGCAGGAGTTCAACTGATCTATGGCGCCATTAGTAAGGCTTGTAATATGCACTGCAGACAGATGATGATAATAAGAAAAAATAAAGAACCATATGGGCAGTCAGCAGATTCATACAGGTCAGTAAAACACTGTGTTTTAAAACCCATTTATGTATTTTAGACAGGTCTGGTATGCAGCAAATAGATTGTCTGGGCTAAATTAAATGCAGGGAGGGGGTTCATTTTTAACACGTTTGCTGTTCCTTTAAATAACTTTATTGAAACATCATATATTTAAGTTTTAAGTTTTTTTTTTAAGTCTACGGGTGAGTGTTTTCTGGTATTTCCCAGTGTTTCCTGATTCATCTGGAATTGAAATGTCATGCATGATATTATTAACAAAGTCAAGGGGAGGGGTAGCATTAATGTTCTGAATTTCCTGTCTTTTGTGCACTGGAGTGAGTCAATTAACCCACTAATTGCATGGCTTTTGTCCTATTATTTAGGTTCATATAATATTTCAATATTAAGTTATACTTTTTGTATCCTTGCAATTTATGGATACAGCTGTATTACTATACAAAATATTCCCATCCAGTATAAATAAAGGGTGATGTCCCTATGCTATACTAGATGGTCCCATTATAATGGCTTTAGCAATTGTTCCATAAACTGTTTTAACAATGATTTCATTTATTCTATTAATTCAGCTCCAAGCTTGGGATCTTTTGCATATCTCGCGCACAGATGAGAGTATACAGAGAATGTTATATATACAATAAATATACACACCAATCAGATTCTCTATAAGGTGAAACTTTGAAGAGAAGGGCTTAAGAGAGCACTGGGCTCTATAATGTAAATCTCCTGTGTCTTTTATCTCAAGCCTTCCAATGACTCCTCCTGTTTGGCCATACTACTGTACTCCCAATGTAAATACTGTTTGATATAGTACTGGAAGGGCTTTCTACTGAATGCAGAGTTTGCAGCTGGGTAAGAACAGTGGACTGGGTGCAAGTTCAGGTAAATACTTTCTCCCACACAGCCCACAGGCCCAATAAGTACATATGGTTACGTATATCAAAGCCAGTTGTCTTTATATCAGGGAACAGAGTGCAAGGGGATATGGGCCACCACTATACTGTATATGGGTATAGTGCATTTACACTTGGTCATTATTGGGGGACTGCTTTTATATTTTTCATGGGATTATGTCTTTACTTAGAGTGCTAGCTTTATTTGTGCGGCTTGTAGATCATATTTAGCAGCATCAAACATTTTTTCCCTTCGCCTTGGCGTATAGCTCAGTGCAGCCACACTTAACGCTGTCCTTATGGTAACTTAACTTTCATCTACAGTGTAGTGTGGCTGCATTCTGGTAGCACGGGGGTTAATCATGTTCCCATCACGCTGCAGCTTCACTCACTCACACCTTCTATCCTCCTCACTAGGCAGCAGCCATTTCTTTGAGTCAAACACTCCCATTTTGGCTCTGACCTATAGCCTGTCTCAGAAGGGGGGTAAGGCGCTGTACACCAGGAGCCAGAGGGGTTGTGTGTTACCGTATACTGTACTTATAATGTATTTCATTTTTGCAGCCCATTCTCGATAATATATATTTCTTAATATTAGTATTCTGACTTTGTACCACTGCATGTATCTAACATCTGACTCTGTAATGTTCATATTTCTCTGTCTGTGTCTTTTTGTTTTTTGACCTGATATGCACTATGGAGCAGACTGGGACTGTCCCTTCTGGAGGTTTGTCTGACCCATTAGAGGAGATGTCTACTGATGATTTAATACCTTTAAATAAATGTATGCTTTGCAAACTGACTACTGCTTGTCCTCTAGGTCAGCTTTGCAATTCTCGCTTAAATTCTGTTTTAAACTCTCATATTAGTTATCTAGCTATTCCTCTTAAGGTAGTTTGTCCTCCTTCTGTGGGACCCTTTCAGGGGAGTCCCATAGAAGTTACTCCAGGTTTTTAAAGACTTTGTAAGGTCTGCTGTTACTGAGGTTTTGGCAGCTATTCCACCTTCAAGTAAGCAAAATAGTTTTTCTCCACTTTCTGCTAGAGGTCATTTACCTATCTTAACTGGTTCTGCTAGATCTGACCAAGATTCAGAGTCAGCGCCTCTGATCCGTCTTCAGTGGGGGAATTATCCTTTGACAAACAGGACTTTGGGAAGTGTTGCAAACTTTTGGGGTTCAGGACTCTAAACCAGTAGAGGATATATTTGTTAGACAACTGGACTTAATTTTTTAAACTAACAGCTAACAGCTAAGTCTATGGAGGTTTTTCCTATTCCAGAAGCGGTTTCTGAACTTATTTCAAGAGAATGGAGCAGACCTGGTGTCCCTTTTCTCCCGTTTCCAAAGTTAAAAAGATGTATTTGGTTCCAATCTGGAACTTTGGGAATAAATTCCTAAGGTAGATGGATCTATCTCTATGTTAGATAAGAGAATCCCCATTCCTTTGAAGGATAGCACTTCCTTCAGAGATCCTATGGACAGGAAGCTAGAAGGTTATCTTAGAAATTCTTCCCTCAGTGGGGAGTTTTATTCAAGCTGACTGTTGAAATTGCTTGTGTTGCTGGTGCGGCATTTCTTTGGTGCAAATCCTTATCTGAGCTAGTTTCTGATGAGGCTTTATTAGAGGATATTCAGGACCATCTAAAATTTCTTAGACTAACTAACGCTTTCATTTGAGATGCAATGATTGAAATGATCCATATCAATAGAAGAAACATGTCCTTGGCTGTTCTCACCAGAAGGTCTATATGGTTGAAATCCTGGTCTTCTGGCATGGTTTCTAATAAAAGACTGTTATCTTTACCTTTGCAAGAAAAGGTTTTATTGGTCCAGGTTTAGATGCCATTATTTCCATGGTTACAGCTGGTAAGGGAGCTTTTCATCCACAAGATAAATAAGCTAAGTCTAAGGGTAGACCAATAATAGATGTTCCTTTCATCAGCCTCAAACCTTGAAATCTTCTTCTGCCCACAACAAAGTTGACCTAATTCAATTTGGAACAGGACCATGCAGAACAAGAATTCTCCTTCCAATCCTAAATCAGCATGGTATGGCACGACCCAGACTCGTTGCTAGTAGGCGGCAGATTGAGCCTTTTTCAGAAGGCCTCATTACAGTCTGTTCAGGACCCTTGGGTACTAGATATAGTATTATAGGGTTACAGAATAGGTCTTCAATCATGGCCTCCTTGATGGAACTTCCTTCTTTCACTTGTTCAAAGTGTATTCAGAAGCTAGAGCTCATGGAGGGGTAATCAACTCTGTTTCTCCTTTACAACAAGGTCAGTGTTTCTACTCCAATCTTTTCATTATTGTCACAAAGGAGGGAGGCTCAGTGTATTGAATCATGTTGAATCAATGGAATGGGGATTGCAACAATATTCTGCCTGTTTCCTGCCCGTAGGACAGTTGATACTGTTGGGTCAACAAGAGACTGAGCCACATACCCTGTGGATTCTAATGTAATCAATAAAGAAGTGTTTTTAATATGGATATATGCTTTGCACTTTTATCCACAGCTGTTAAGGAACTTTTATATGTATCATTTCATTCAAGCCATGGAAGGGCTTTCCGGTTTCCAGCAGCACCAGAGACAGATGAAGCAGGCAGTGCATACGGAGCGGCTGACTCAAAGGTAACCACAGTTCATAATGACACACAATTTATGCACATAACAAAGTAGCTAACTTCTTTATATATGTCACACTGGACATTTATTCATAACCAAAGGTCACTGAACGATATTTTGAACTCAGTCACTTTATTTATTGGTTAGTGCAGCATGGATTAGTTACTGTTTAAATGCACGCAGGATTGAATACATATATCGTGATTCACACAGATTACAGCACTGCCATCACTTTAAATCTTAAATACAAGTAAAACATCTCCTAAGAAACACCTCATTTATTCTGTACTCAATCTGACTCTTAACAATAGTGTTGCAAGTACTGTTATACACAAATTGCAAGAACATCTTGTAAATGTATTTTTCACTTGTGGATACAAAATATCTATTGACTTGTGGATACACGATATCTTACAGCAAAACCTTTTGCACAATTCCTGATAGTTGCAAAAACTTGGTTGTTTTATATAACATATCTCAGGGAATGTCTTTTCTTCGTCCATCTTAGGAAATAATTACCACAGATGCATCTCTCGGGTTGCGGTGCATTCTGGGGGTCTCAGAGATTACAGACAGTTTTGTAATTGCTTGACTCAAACAGGAATGTACATCAGCCATTTTTATAGCTCCCGCATTGCCATGCAGGACTTGGTATGCGGATCTGGTTCAGATGTGCTCCTCCATGGCATTTTCCTCAACGTGCAGATCTGCTATCACAAAGTCCATTCTTTCATAAAAATCTACAATCTCTCAATTTTAGTCTTTGGAGACTGAACTGTTAATTCTTACCCAAAATGGGATTTAGATTTAGTGGTTAATACTCCAATAAACCTGTTACTAGGAAGATATATCATAAGGTATAAAAAAATGTATCTTTCATGGGGTGTTGAAAGAAAGGGTTTAGTTGGCATTCGTTTAGAATTCCTAGAATCCTACAATTCCTTTAGGATGGTTTGGATTAGGGTTTGTCTGCTAGTAGTCTGAAAGGTAATATTTCTGTTCTTACTGTGTTATTCCAACGGAAGATAATCAAACTTCCAGATATTCACACAAGTTATATACAAAATCAGAACAGTGGTAAAGCCAATTACTCCTTCATGGAATCTTAACTTGGTTTTGAACCTATGAGTTGGATATTCAAGTATTGTCTTGGAAGGTTATATTTTGTTTTGGTTATTTCAATGGCCATAAGAGTATCTGAATTATCAGCACCTTGCAAGGCTCCATATTTGTTTCTTCATTAGTGTAAGGCTATTCTGAGTACACACTATAATTTTTTACTTAAAGGGGTAACTTCAGTATAGATTAACAAGGAGGTTGTAGTCCCTTTGTTATGTCCAAATCCAAAGAATTCAAAGGAGCGGTTATTGCATAATTTAGATGTGGTTAAAGCTTTAAAGAATGATCTGAAAGCTACTTGTCAGTTTAGACAATTATCAAGTTTGTTTGTTAATTTTTCATATAAGCGTAAAAACCAGAAGGCTACGTCTACTTTTTCTAGCTTCTTAAAGAATTTGATTCATAAAGCTTACATGGAGGAAGGGCAGCATCATCCTGTATGTATCACAGCTCATTCCATTCATTCAGTTTCTACTTCCTGGGCATTTCAAACTTAGTGGATCAGATTTACAAGGCAGCAAATTGGTCGTCATTACATACTTTTGCCAAATTTTATGGTTTTGATGTTTATATCTCTGTTGAGGATGTTTTTAGCAGGAAGACCAAAGTGTCTGGTAAATAGGAAAACAAAAGGAAAACAAGAAGAAGTAGGAGAAAAGGGAAAGAAAAAAACATATATTACTCAGGAAAAACATCACAGATACCCCAGAAGACAAAGACAGGGTCATGAGAGGAAATACATTTAGAGAATTTAAATGTTATTAATCTATCTGATTACCAATTGACTAAAACCCAAGAAAAAGTGTTATCATTAGGTTTATATTTTTCACCTACTAGTCACTTTAATCTGTTTAGAACAATAGTAGATGTTAACAAATTTGTAAGATCACTTGTTTTGAAAAAACATTTTTTTGCTGACACAGGGGTTATGACAGAAACCTTTTAAACATATCAGGATGTGAACATTAGAAATAATCTAGACTTTAATTTTCAAGATGTTTGTACTGAATTACAGTTGGTGCCCCTTCAAATTGAGAGTGATAATATAGTTCATTACATGGATAATAGTAAACCAGATTTAGCTAAGTTTAAGCAGAAGTCTAGTTTTTATCCTGTTCATTCCAGAACCAATGCTGTTGAAGTGTTCCAGAAAACTGTTGAGAATGAGTTGACATGTTTGAACCAGAATATTAACAGAAAAAAACACTCTAAAAACAATCTCAACAAGAGAGAGTATGAGGCACTTAAACAGCTTGAATCTGAAAAGACAATTGTGATTCACAACTCAGATAAGGGTGGAAATGTAGTTCTACTCAATCGGGATGACTATATTAAAGAAGCAAATAGACAGTTGGGTGACAATGAGGTTTATGAGTTATTAACCACAGACCCTACTTTCAAATATAGAAAACTAATTTACTCTATAGTGGACAGTGCATTAAATAGTGGAGTAATTAAGGAAAAAAATGCAGAATATCTTAGGGTGGATCACCCTGTAACAGCTATATTCCACTATTTACCAAAGGTACATAAAGATCTTATTATGCCTCCAGGACGTCCTATTATTGCAGGCATTGACTCTCTAAATGAACCTTTGAGTGAAATAGTGGATACATATCTACAACCACTTGTAATAAATCTTAAAAGCTATATACGTGACACTACCGATTCAGGTGGAAAAGGTTGGCTGGCAACACACCTATTGTTTTCTTACGGTGGATGTGGTGTCATTGTATACCTCTATTCCACATCAGCAAGGAATACAAGTCATTGACTTCTTTTTGGAGAGGTACTCAGGTTATGATAACAATGTGAAGGAATTCATTAAAAGATCTATTGAGTACCTTTTGACTCACAATTTATTTTTTTTTGAGGGTGATTTCTATCTCCAAAAACGTGGAACAGCCATGGGAGCAAAATTTGCTCCAACATATGCCAACCTATATTTAGGTTGGTGGGAATTGTTCCACCTTTTCGGAGATAGGAACCCCTTCAGAGACAATATACGTTATTATGGCAGATATATAGATGACCTGCTGTTTGTGTGGGAATCTGATGATTTAAATGATTTGCAAGAGTTTTTGAAATATATCAAACATAACAATATGAATTTGGATTTTACTATGAAATTTTCTAGGACATCCATCCCATATTTGGATGTGATGCTCAAAACTAATGACTTAAACACTGATATTATAGTCAAACTATATAGAAAACCGACAGCGGGTAATCCTATTCTCAATGCAAGATCTTGTCATCCAGGCCACATTATTAAGGCTATACCAAAAAGTCAGTATATGAGGGTAAAGAGAAATTGCACCTCAATCAACGACTACAATGTATATTCAAACAAAATCACACAGAGGTTTCTTAATAGAGGTTATAATGCAGGACAGCTAGACATTGCAAAGAGATAGGTCGATAGTATGGATAGGAATTCTAGACTGAAATACAAAAAGAAGAATAAGAATTCAACCAAAAAGTATGATAATAAACCCTTTTTTATTACTACTTACAGTAGAGAGTATAGTAAAATATGTAACATCATTAAAAGTGCATTACCTATTTTGAGAACTGACATTTGTAAGCAGGAAATCAAGAACACTGGGAAATATGTTGTCGCCTTCCATGTTACCCTCAGAGAACAAAAATAATTGGCTAAGTAAGAAGCCAGGATATCATAGATGTGGCAGTGGAAGATGTAAAATATGTCCCTATATTATTCTTGGAGATGAGTTCAGGTCGCAGGATGAATCCAAAACCTATAACATCAAACAGTACATTAATTGTAATACCAAATATGTAGTATATTTGCTGACATGCAGGGGCTGTGGAAAGAAGTATGTAGGTCATACGACCAGATGTCTTAAGGACAGATTTTTGGAGCGTTTCCACAAATTTCATGCATCTAATAGCTCTTTACTGCAAGTACAGGGCATTGAACATGTACCTAGACATTCCAGAGGGGGTAATAGAATCAGATCATTAAAACAACAGGAAGTTCTTTGGATCTTTACTTTGGGAACTAGGATCCCTATAGGCCTAAACAGCGAATGGGATGTGGGTTGTTGATTAAAGACATGCATAATATGCTATTTGTTAACTGTATATGAAATAACAATTTTATTTGGGTTTAAACACTACACAATTAGTTAACTGATTATCCCGAATAGGTAAAATTTCAGTCTAAAATATGGTAATAATGTAAATAATGTAAATAATGTCTATTCCAACTATGTATTCCTCCTTTCTCTTTTTGGTACCATTGAACAATCATGTATTTGTACATTAGATGTGTACAAATTAGTTCCCATTTAATTATGTGCATATTTATGTTTTTTATTCAGTAAACTGCAATTAATTAATTAATTAATTAACTAAAACAGTCAGATATTAAAGCAGTATTATTTATTGTATATTTGTGCACATATTATTTAGAAAACAAACAGTAGCCATTATTAGGATAAGGCATTCTATTCATATATATTTGAGAAATTGTATTTGATCAATTAAAGGGTTAATCCTGATATTACATAGGGGTGTGTGTCTTTTGCCCTATATAAACATGTATGGTAGTTCCTAATCCTACGTTATCACAGACGATACATGTTTGACCTGAACTTCCACTTCCTTCTGATTTGACACATTGCTGCTGTTTTTATGAACTTAACATTAGAATAAAGAATACTTTTTTGCTTTTACACAATTGGAGTTTGGTGTGTCCATACCTTTGAGTGCTGGGATTGCTTCGTTACTGGATTTGTTTTGTTTGGGAGGCGTCGGTGAAGCTTTCCTACCCTATTCCTTACAGCACCGGACTTGACGTATTAGCTTCAAGTTCCCGGAGGAACCTTTTCATTGCAGGACTGGGCAGCGGAAGTGACGTAGCGCAACACGAAGAACGTTAGAAGACACACAGAAGGGAGAGGAATACTCTGGAGTCCCACACAAGTGCGGCACAATCTGACTACTTTTGCTAGTTAGCAAAAAACTAGCAGGTACGCTCGGCACTTTTCCGGCCCAGCGTACCTGGTTTTCAAACCGCCGCCCTGGAGGTGGCGGATCCCAAAGGAATCAATGGGAGTCTGACCATAGCGAAAGTTCATGTTCGCTGCTGCCCGACATCCCATTGATTCCTATGGGAGCTGTCTGCACCTAACACCCTAACATGTACCCCGAGTCTAAACACCCCTAATCTGCCCCCCTACACCGCCGCAACTAAATAAATGTATTACCCCCTACACCGCCGCAACTAAATAAAGTGTTTTCCCCCTAAACCGCCGCTCCCGGAGCCCACCGCCACTAAAATAAACTGATTAACCCCTAAACCGCCGCTCCCGGACCCGCCGCAACTATAATAAATATTTTAACCCCCTATACCGGCGCCCCCGGAGCCCCCCGCAACTAAATAAAGTTAGTAACCCCTAAACCGCCGCTCCTAGACCCCGCCGCAACTCTTATAAATGTATTAACCCCTAAACCGCCGCTCCCAGACACCGCCGCCACCTACATTATACCTACTAACCCCTATCCTGCCCCCCCTACACCGTCGCCACCTATAATAAATTTATTAACCCCTATCCTGCCCCCCCCTACACCGCCGCCACTGTAATAAATTTATTAACCCCTAAACCTAAGTCTAGCACTAAACCTAACACCCCCTAACTTAAATATGAATTAAATAAATCTAAATAATATTTCTATTATTAACTAAATGAATCCTATTTAAAACTAAATACTTACCTATAAAATAAACCCTAATATAGCTACAATATAAATAATAATTATATTGTAGCTATCTTAGGATTTATTTTTATTTTACAGGCAACTTTCAATTTATTTTAACTAGGTACAATAGCTATTAAATAGTTATTAACTATTTAATAGCTTACCTAGCTAAAATAAAGATAAATTTACCTGTTAAATAAATCCTAACCTAAGTTACAATTACACCTAACACTACACTATACTTTAATAAATTATTCCTATTTAAAACTAAATACTTACCTGTAAAATAAACCCTAAGATAGCTACCATGTAATTAATAATTACATTGTAGCTATTTTAGGATTTATGTTTATTTTACAGGTAACTTTGTATTTATTTTAGCTAGTTAGAATAGTTATTAAATAGTTATTAACTATTTAATAACTACCTAGATAAAAGAAATACAAAATTACCTGTAAAATAAATCCTAACCTAAGTTACAATTAAACCTAACACTACACTATCATTAAATTAATTAAATAAATTAGCTACAAATAACTACAATTAAATACAATTACATAAACTAACTAAAGTACAAAAAATAAAGAAAATAAGTTACAAACATTTCAAAAATATTACAACAATTTTAAGCTAATTACACCTAATCTAAGCCCCCTAATAAAATAACAAAGCCCCCTAAAATAAAAAAATGCCCTACCCTATTCTAAATTAAAAAATTTCAAAGCTCTTTTACCTTACCAGCCCTTAAAAGGGCCTTTTGCGGGGCATGCCCCAAAGAAAACAGCTCTTTTGCCTGTAAAAGAAAAATACAACCCCCCCATTGTTAAAACCCACCACCCACATACCCCTAATCTAACCCAAACCCCCCTTAAATAAACCTAACACTACCCCCCTGAAGATCATCCTACCTTGAGTCGTCTTCACTCAGCCGAGCCACTGATGGAGCCGAAGAGGAGATCCGGAGCGGCAGAAGTGATCCTCCAAGGGGCGCTGAAGAAGTCTTACATCCGATGAAGTGATCCTCCAAGGGGCGCTGAAGAAGTCTTCCATCCGGGCGATGTCATCTTCCAAGCGGCGCTGAAGAAGTCTTCCATCTGGGCGATGTCATCTTCCAAGCGGGGTCTTCAATCTTCTTTCTTCAGGATCCATCTTCATCCCGCCGACGCGGAACATCCTTCTTCCCCGACGGACTAACGACGAATGAAGGGACATCATCCAAGATGGCGTCCCTTCAATTCCGATTGGCTGATAGGATTCTATCAGCCAATCGGAATTAAGGTGGGAAAAATCTGATTGGCTGATTGAATCAGTCAATCAGATTGAGCTCGCATTCTATTGGCTGATCGGAACAGCCAATAGAATGCGAGCTCAATCTGATTGGCTGATTGGATCAGCCAATTGGATTGAACTTCAATCTGATTGGCTGATTCAATCAGCCAATCAGATTTTTCCTACCTTAATTCCGATTGGCTGATAGAATCCTATCAGCCAATCGGAAATTGAAGGGACGCCATCTTGGATGACGTCCCTTAAAGGAGCCTTCATTCGTCGTTAGTCCGTCGGGGGAAGAAGGATGTTCTGCGTCGGCGGGATGAAGATGGATCCTGAAGAAAGAAGATTGAAGACCCCGCTTGGAAGATGACATCGCCCGGATGGAAGACTTCTTCAGCGCCTCTTGGAGGATCACTTCTGCCACTCCGGATCTCCTCTTCGGTTCCATCGGTGGCTCGGCTGAGTGAAGACGACTCAAGGTAGGATGATCTTCAGGGGGGTAGTGTTAGGTTTTATTAAGGGGGGTTTGGGTTAGATTTGGGGTATGTGGGTGGTGGGTTTTAACGTTGGGGGGGTTGTATTTTTCTTTTACAGGCAAAAGAGCTGTTTTCTTTGGGGCATGCCCCGCAAAAGGCCCTTTTAAGGGCTGGTAAGGTAAAAGAGCTTTGAACTTTTTTAATTTAGAATAGGGTAGGGCATTTTTTTATTTTGGGGGGCTTTGTTATTTTATTAGGGGGCTTAGATTAGGTGTAAGTATCTTAAAATTTTTGTAATATTTTTTAAATGTTTGTAACTTATTTTTTTTATTTTTTGCAACTTAGCTTTTTTATTTTTTGTACTTTAGTTAGTTTATGTAATTGTATTTAATTGTAGTTATTTGTAACTAATTTATTTAATTAATTTAATGATAGTGTAGTGTTAGGTTTAATTGTAACTTAGTTTATGATTTATTTTACAGGTAATTTTGTATTTCTTTTAGCTAGGTAGTTATTAAATAGTTAATAACTATTTAATAACTATTCTAACTAGCTAAAATAAATACAAAGTTACCTGTAAAATAAATATAAACCCTAAAATAGCTACAATGTAATTATTAATTACATTGTAGCTATCTTATGGTTTTTTTTACAGGTAAGTATTTAGTTTTAAATAGGAATAATTTATTTAAGTATAGTGTAGTGTTAGGTGTAATTGTAACTTAGGTTAGTTTTTATTTTACATGTAAATTTCTCTTTATTTTAGCTAGGTAAGCTAATAAATAGTTAATAACTATTTAATAGCTATTGTACCTAGTTAAAATAAATTGAAAGATGCCTGTAAAATAAAAATAAATCCTAAGATAGCTACAATATAATTATTATTTATATTGTAGCTATATTAGGGTTTATTTTATAGGTAAGTATTTAGTTTTAAATAGGATTAATTTAGTTAATAATAGAAATATTATTTGGATTTATTTAATTAATATTTAAGTTGGGGGGTGTTAGGGTTAGGGTTAGACTTAGGTTTAGGGGTTAATAATTTTATTACAGTTGCGGCAGTGTAGGGGGGCAGGATAGGGGTTAATAAATTTATTATAGGTGGCGACGGTGTAAGGGGGGCAGATTAGGGGTTAATAAGTTTAATATAGGTTGCGGCGGGGTCCGGGAGCGGCGGTTTAGGGGTTAAACTATTTATTTAGTTGCAGCGAGGTCCGGGATCAGCAGGATAGGGGTTAATAACTTTATTATAGAGGGCGACGGTATGGGGGGGCAGGATAGGGGTCACTAGGTATAATGTAGGTGGCGGCGGTGTCTGGGAGCGGCGGTTTAGGGGTTAATACATTTATAAGAGTTGTGGCGGGGTCTAGGAGCGGCGGTTTAGGGGTTAATAACTTTATTGAGTTGCGGGGGTCTTTGTATAGGGGGTAGAACAGTGTAGTTTAGTGTGGGTGCTTAGTGACAGGCTAGCAATAAAGCTGTCAAAAAGCCGAAGAGCAGCGAGATCCGATGAGTGATAACTCTCACAGTCCGCTGTTCATCGTCCCGTACTTGGTGCGCGGCTTTTTGACAGATTTATTGATAACTTAGGCGAAATTTTGCAGGTCCACGGCGGCGGCGATGGTAGGCGAGCTTAGGCGGGCGTATTGGGCCGGCGAAGGCAGGAAAGTTGACACGTTGATAACTAGGCCTCAAAGAATATATTCCTCTATGTGCAGAACATTGGAATGTGAAATATTTACAGTAAATAAATAGTTAAATACTTTATTAAATATGAATATTGCATAAATATGCTTTTACATGTTTTCCTATACATATATACATCTACATTTTTAGAGAGTATGTATCTCTACAGTATGTTAAAGCTGTTTGGCTGCCTTTTTTTTTTCTAACAACTGTTAACCTCATAACTTTGAGCCTTTAAAACTTTTGCATGCATTATTTTTTTTAAAATAATTTTTATTAGATTGTGTTATTATGAGTGTACTTTTTAACCCCTTAACGACCAAGGACGTATCAGGCACGTCCTCCATTGGATGTCACTTAACGACCAAGGACGTGCCTGGCACATCTTCTGGGGTTTGAAGCTCTGGAAGTGATCCTGATCGCTTCCAGCAGCTTTTAAGGTATTGCAGTGATGCCTCAATATTAAGACATCACTGCAATACCTAATTTGGCACACTGATGCAGAGACACTCTGTGGCCCTCTCTGCATCGGCCAGCGATGGTGCCTATCGTTGGTGGGTGGCAGCAGCTGCAGGGAGGTGGGTGGGTGGCCCATCGCTGGCAATCTTTCGGCCAGCAGTCAGAAAAGATTGTCGGGTGCGCACAAGTGCGCGCCCCCGGTTGTGGGGGGCGTTTTTTTATTTAATCATGAAATATATCAAAATGGGCCTAGATCAATACTTTGGGTTGTCTACTACACTAAAGCTAAAATTAACCCTACAAGCTCCCAAAACGTAATGCCACAGCCATAAATGTCTGCTATTTCTGAACAAAGGGGATCCCAGGGAAGCATTTACAACCATTTGTGCCATAATTGCACAAGTTGTTTGTAAATAATTTCAGTGAGAAACCTAAGGTTTGTGAAAAAGTTTGTGAAAACGTGAAGAATTTTTTTTATTTGATCGCATTTGGCGGTGAAATGGTGGCATGAAATATACCAAAATGGGCCTAGATCAATACTTTGGGTTGTCTACTAAAAAAATATATATACATGTCAAGGGATATTCAGGGATTCCTGACAGATATCAGTGTTCCAATGTAACTATCACTTATTTTGAAAAAAAAAAATGGTTTGGAAATAGCAAAGTGCTACTTGTACTTATTGCCCCATAACTTGCAAAAAAAAAGCAAAAAACATGTAAACATTGGGGGGTCGATCCGATAAAAATCGTTGCCCGCAAAAGCCGGCGACGCCAATATTTACGCTGGTTTGGTATCCTATATACGGCGTAACCTAGAAGTTACGCCCGTATATTTCTGCCGTCGCCCGTAGTTTTTTGGGCCATAGGCAGGTATACCAAACCAGCGCAGTTTGGTATCCAATATGCAGCGTAAGGACTTACGTGGCGAAAATGGAGAAATCTTACTCCATTTTCACCTCGCCACAAAAAGCAGCCGTAAGAAGCCTTACGCTGACTATTGGAGCCCCGTAACTCCCTAAACTAGCTAGAAAATAAACCTAACACCTAACGCATGCGCAATGTCTATCTAGCTGTCACCCGCGATCTGCTAAATAAAACCTAACACTAACGCATGCGCAATGTCTATCTACCTGTCAACCGCGATCCCCCGCCGCAATCCCTAATAAAGTAATTAACCCCTAAACCGCCGCCATCTACATAAACTAACCCCCTACTGTGAGCCCCTAAAACCGCCGCCACCTACCTTATCTATCGCCTAATGTGAACCCCTAAAACCGCCGCCATCTACCTTATCTATCCACTAATCTGACCCCTTACACCGCCGCCACCTATATAAAAATTATTAACCCCTAATCTAATCCCCCTATACCGCCGCCAGCTATATTAATAGTATGAACCCCTAATGTAAGCCCCTTACACCGCCGCCATCTCTATTAAAATTATTAACCCCTAATTTAATCTACCTACCCCGCCGCCATCTCTATTAAAATTATTAACCCCTAATTTAATCTACCTACCCCGCCGCCAGCTATGTTATCTATATTAACCCTAAGTATATTATAGTTAATATAGTTATTACATTATATATATTAACTATATTAACCCTAATTATATTAGGGTTAATATAGTTAATATAGTTACTATAGTATTTATATTAACTATATTAACTCTATCTAACCCTAACACCCCTAACTAAATTCTTATTAAATTAATCTAATTCATATTATAAACTAAAATATTCCTATTTAAATCTAAATACTTACCTATAAAATAAACTCTAAGATAGCTACAATATAATTAATAATTACATTGTAGCTATGTTAGGGTTTATATTTATTTTACAGGTAAATTGTTAATTATTTTAACTAGGTATAATAGCTATTTAATAGTTATTAACTATTTAATATCTACCTAGTTAAAATAATTACCCAATTACCTGTAAAATAAATCCTAACCTAAGTTACAAATACACCTACACTATCAATAAATTAACTAAACTACAAATATCTATCTAAAAATACAATTAAATAAACTAAACTAAATTACAAAAAAAACCCCACTAAATTACAAAAAATAAAAAAAATTACAAGATTTTTAAGCTAATTACACCTATTTTAAGCCCCCTAATAAAATAATAAAGCCCCCCAAAATAAAAACAATTCCCTGCCCTATTCTAAATTAAAAAAAGTTCAAAGCTCTTTACCTTGCCAGCCCTTAAAAGGGCCTTTTGTGGGGCATGCCCCAAAGAATTCAGCTCTTTTGCATTTCAATAAATATACAATACCCCCCCCAACATTACAACCCACCACCCACATACCCCTATTCTAAACCCACCCAAACCCCCCTTAAAAAAGCCTAACACTACCCCCCTGAAGATCTCCCTACCTTGTCTTCACCACACCGGGCCGAACTCCTCATCCGATCCGGGCGATGTCTTCCTCCAAGCGGCAAAGAAGAATTCTTCATCCCGGCGACGTGTTCCTCCAAGCGGCAAAGAAGAATTCTTCATCCCGGCGACGTCTTCCTCCAAGCGGCAGCAAAGTCTTCTTCCTTCCGGCAGCATCTTCCATCAAGCGGCATCTTCAATCTTCTTTCTTCGCTCCGCCGCCGCAGAGCATCCATCCCGGCCGACGACTGAACGACGAATGAGGTACCTTTAAATGATGTCATCCAAGATGGCGTCCGCCGAATTCCGATTGGCTGATAGGATTCTATCAGCCAATCGGAATTAAGGTAGAAAAATCTGATTGGCTGATTGAATCAGCCAATCAGATTCAGTCTATTTAATGGCGAGAAAAACGGTATATAATATGTGTAGGTTCAGTAAGTGAGTAAGAGGAATAACAGCTAAACACAAACCCCACAGAAATGTAAAAATAGCCTTGGTCCCAAACGGTCAGAAAATGGAAAATTGCTGTGGTCACTAAGGGTTTAATATATTGTTTATGTTTTTTGTGACACTTTTTTGTTTAGAGAAACAGGCAACCAGAGTTCTGAGGTGGCAGTAATCATTCTAGTGTAAATCGCGATTGCGCCCAAGTGATTGCGTTTACTTTAGACTCATAATACTAGTGCTAAGCCCGACGCGCGATAAACCCCTTATTGTTTGCGCACAAACGTTTGCGCTCCACTCTTAATCTAGCCCTATATGTTTACTGTGTCTTGTTAGCCTCACAAATATTAAGTTCTAGAACCACCATTGGTGCTACCTTGAATCACCTGTTCACTGGGCTAAATGGTGTCTTGTAATCTTTCTGGGATTGCTCAATGAAACAATGGATAACTGTCAAAGAAAATTAGTATTATTTTAGAGTGCTGTGTAGCATTGTTATTATTTGTACATATCAATCACTATGAATCTGTGTTGCAAGGCAAAGGCATATAGAAAGTGCAGGGCAAATAGCCCGGAGCATAGCTAAGGGTTAAGGCCTGGAGGAGTGAGTGCTGCTGTGTGTGTGTTTAGTTATAATGTTGCATTGTGTTGGGAGGGGTCTACCAACCTTATAAAGGGGATGTGCAGGGATTCCACTTCCTCTTTGTTCCTGTAGACTCCCAGAAGATCTTTCAGCATCGCAGCTTGCAGCATTTTCAAATGGAAGGCGAATCTGTAGAGTGGGAAGAGATGGAGTTAGAGGAGATCGATTGGGTCGCACCATCCCCATCAGGAAACATTACGGTGGGTCAGGGCAATGTATCTGGGCTATGTTTGGCGGTTTCTCCCCTGGGAGGGGAGGGTAGCCCTGACTTATTTTCCTCTCCTGCACGGGAGAACCTGGTAGGGGATGCTGAGGCAGGCCGGGTTTATCAGCCGGTCGGTTTGGATAGTCGGCCTTCAGGGCCTGAGCAGGCCCAGGGGTAAGCGAGCGGGCGAAGTGCGCAAAGCGGGCCTAGGGGAGTTCCGGGTTCTGCTCCGGGGGTCTCCGTAATCCATCCGGGGGTTCCGGTGTGGGCCTTAGGCAGGGGCCTGGATTTTCTGGGCCTGTGGAGTCTCAGAGGGGTTCAGCGGGTATCCCCGGGGAGGGTTCCGTTGGCACGGGTAGTGGGAGCAGTGCGGCCTTACCTGCGTCGGTGGTCCTCTCCGGGGAATCCGTGGCGGCGGCGGTCTCCCTCTTGCAGTCCCTAGCGTCGGTCCTCGCGGGTGCGGCTCCGGGGGTGGAGGTACTCAAGGCCCAGGCTTCGGTCCCTCGTAGTGCGCAGGCCTCCGGTCCGTCGTCACAGGCTTCCTCGTCCAAGATGGCCGCCGCGTCGACTTCCGGTAGCGTTGTGCGTCATGACGTCACGTCCGGTGACGTCACTTCCGCTCGTGGCACTCGCAATCTGGCCAGCGAGCGGAGCGGATCATCCCCCCAGGGCTCTGAAGGTAAGAAGGGAGCACCTCGGGGGGGGACACCCACTATTGGGGGCATGCATGTTAGGCCTCAACAGGCCGGGGGGGCGCAGCTTAGGCCGGAGCAAGGTGTGGCAGCAAGGAGTCAGGGGACAAGTGTGAGCGTCGAAGTGGGGCAGCAAGGCCCCCCGGGGGGCACCCAAGGGGTGGCACAGCAGGGGGCGTGCACAAGAGCTTCATGCAATAAAGGAGGGGAGGCCGATAGGGCACCCTCCTCGCGCTCGCGGCCCACTTCAGGAGGGGGCAAAGCCAATGCGGCTCCCGCACGCGCTGCGGCACAGAATAAAGGGAAGGCCCCCATGGCTAGAGCCGCAAATAAGGGGGCCAGTGTGGCACAAGGCTCAAGGGGTGACACCGCTGTGGCGGAGCTCCAGGAGCAGGGCCTGCAGGGTACATTGACGCCCAGCAGGACCTCACCGGCATGGTCAGGTCAGATAGCCACAAGAGGGGCTGTGAAAAGGGAGCATGCTAGCATTAGCGATAACCCTGGGGAAGGCCTAGAAAGCCCCGGGAGGGGGGCGGTGAGACAGGCCAGAGGATTGAAGTCTCAAAGTAGGGGTAGGACAGTGAGATTTCAGGAGGATTATACAAGTGGGCAGGCCACCAGTATGGATGATGATTGGAGTTTGGCATGTGGTGTGAGTGATAGCGACCAGGAAGGGTATCAAGAATTTGTGGTCGGGGGGGATAGGGAGGAGACGGCTGGCTCTTCCTGAGGTACTCCCCTCTTGGCTTCTATTTTGCAGGTACCCAGTGCATCCTCATCCAGTAGGGACATGGCGACTCAGAGTTCCGGAGCTCTCGTGCCTAGAGGCGTCAGCAGTACTTCCGGACAAGGCCAGGCCTCATCGGGTACTTCATCTGGTGAGTACCAAATTGGTTTACCTAGGGGGCGGTGTGATTCCTCCAGTTCTAGTGGGTCAGGATCAGGGTCTGAGATAGATGGGTCCTTGGGATTGCACACGAAAGGGCATAGGAGGATGTACAGAATGTTGAGAAAGATGAGTAGGGGCAATCACGGGGATGGCAATGCCAGTAGCGTGGCGCAGTCATCTCAACTTCTAGGGGTTGCTGGGGGGTCACCACAGGCAGTGAACAGGAAAGCAGCAGTACATGGGGATACTTATTCGTGCCAGGTACACAGTTTACATGCACACCTCAAGTCTAAGACGGTGAAGCGTATCCAGGACGGTAAGTATGTAAACATGTTCGAATTGTCTGCAGAGGCATTTAAGTTTAAGGAAATGGCAGAGGACGGTACGGGCCATAAGAAATTTAGGCGGCCCGATACACTTGAGGAGTGGCATCTGTGTTTCTGTGTATACGCCACCTGCTATTTGGAGAGGTTTCCCAATCAGGGGACTGCCCTCTTTAAGTATGTCGACACCATTGATGCAATACATAGGAAGTTTGCTGATGGTGCGTGGAGAGAATACGATATGTTATATCGTAAGAAGAAGGTGGGCAACCCATTACTTGATTTCGGCACAATGGACTTGCACCTCTGGGTGCATCTTGATGCGGAATGGAGGGCGCAGGGAGGCTCAATGGCAGTATCGCTGGGGAGTAGGCAGACATTGCGCTTTCGACGGCGGCAAGGGGATGTGTGCTGGTGATATCAGGACAAAACGTGCGAGCGGGGCACATCGTGCACGTTCAAGCACGTCTGCAAGTTCTGCAGCAGACAACAACCTGGAGCTGATTGCTCCAAGAAGCGAGACACCCAAACTGAACGGTTCGGGGGCAAGGGTAGCGCTGGGAGTAAGGGCGGATTCGCCCCTTAGGGTTCAGGTTATCAGCAAATGGTTGAGCAGGTACCCGGACAGGACGGCTGCTCAATTGTTGGATGGCGGTTTGCATAGGGGTTTTATTATCCCGGTAGTGGGTCGGGTAGCAGGAGCCCGAGACAGGAAGAACCTGAAATTGGCTTCTCAGTACCCTGAGGCAGTCAGGGAGAAGTTGGGGAAAGAAGTGGCCTTGGGTAGGGTTGCAGGCCCTTTCAAGGAATTACCAATGCCGGACTTAGTTATTTCCCCGCTGGGGGTTGTTCCCAAAAAGGAAACGGTAAGTTCTGGCTCATACAGCACCTCTCTTATCCGAAAGGGCAGTCGGTGAACGACGCCATTCCGGAGGAATTGAGCTCAGTCAATTACCAGTCATTTGACAATGCGCTGGCTATGGTCAGGGAAAGGGGCCCTGGAGCCTTGATGGCGAAGTTAGATATAGAATCCGTGTTCCGGCTTCTCCTGATTCACCCATCATCCTTCAGGCTGATGGGGTGTTGGTTCGAAGGGGGTTATTATGTTGACCGTTGTCTTCCCATGGGCTGTTCAATATCTTGCGTGTATTTTGAGGCGTTTAGCACTTTCCTACACTGGGCAGTGGTCTCGGTTGCAGGAAGTGACAGGGTTGCGCACTATTTGGACGATTTCCTTCTGGTTGGGGCAGCCAACTCGCAAGAATGCGCCTCATTAATGAAAGTCATGAGGTCAATGATGGCCAGGTTTGGGGTTCCTTTGCCAGAGGATAAGACGGAGGGACCGTGCACGTGTTTGACGTTCTTAGGCATCGAAATTGATTCGGTGGCAGGGGAGTGTAGGTTGCTTAAAGAAAAGGTTGCCAAGATGTTGGCGACAGTCCGTGCCATGGTTTCAGCACAGACATGTTCGCTGAGGGAGCTGCAGTCGCTCCTTGGTCTCCTTAACTTCGCGGGGAGAGTTATCCCGTGGGGTAGGGTGTTTAGCAAGCGGTTAGAGCAGTGCTTGGGCGGAGGTAGGACTTCGGCATCGCGCATTCGCATCACGAGGGATCTCGTGGCGGATTTGAAGGTTTGGGAGAGGTTTCTCCAAGACTTTAATGGCATCTGCATGTGGCGAGGTTATCCAATATCTAACCAATCACTGCATCTGTTCACGGACGCCGCTGGAGCATCCGGGTACGGGGCTTACTTTGAGGGGGCATGGAGTGCGGAGCCTTGGCCTACCGAGTGGGCAGGACGAGGGCTTACACGCAATCTTTGCTTTCTGGAACTGTTTCCTATACTGGTGGCAGTGGAACTGTGGGGTCACCTGTTCAGTAACAAGGCTGTGATTTTCTGGATGGATAATCTCAGCGTGGTGTTTGCCATTAACAGACTTTCAGCTTCAGCGCCTGTGGTGGTGCATTATCTGCGACACCTAGTGTTGAGATGTTTGCAATGGAACATTGACTTTAGGGCCCGGCATGTGCCAGGGGTGCAGAATATAGTTGCTGATGCATTGTCTCGCTTCCAGTGGGAGGCATTTAGGGCTGCGGCACCGGCCGCGGCTCCTAATGGTCTTTCTTGCCCTCTCTTTTTGTGGCAGATGGCGAGGGACTACAGCAGCTGATTCCCCTGTTTTGGGCTTCATTGGCACCCAGCACATGGTCGGCCTATGTGAGGTACTGGAGCGAGTGGGTTGGTTTCTGCGACCTACGTGAGTTCCCCTCCTGTGAAGGGGAACAGGGATTTCTGTTGCACTGGCTGGCTGACCTGAGAGGTAAGCAAGCAAAAAAGGGGGCGGTGGTCTCTAGGCTATCAGCTGTTGCTTTCTTCTGCAGGTTATATGCTTTCAAAGACGAGTCACGCTCCTTCTTAGTGAAGCAGCTTATTAGGGGGTGGGGCTGTCTGGAAGTCCCACAAGGGAGCCCATTACGGCGGAACGGCTGGTAAAGTTGATGGCGGTCCTGCCAGAGATATGTTCCTCGCCTTTCGAGGTTTAGCTCTTCGGGGCGGCCTTCGGCCTGGTGAGTTGGTACCGTACGCCAAGACGGCGGTCACAGGAGGGGTCATGCACAATCATGTTAGGTTGGTGGATGACTCCGTGCTATTGTTCATTCCCAGGTCAAAAACCGACCATGAGGGCCGGGGGGCTTGGCTTTCCTTGCCGGGGCAGCCGGGTGTTGCCTGTTGCCCAGTACGGCTGGTATCGTCATACCTGGATGTGCGACCAGGAAGCTCCTCCAGGTTTCTAATACATGCAAATGGAGACCCGCTGACCAGATACCAGTTTGGGAAGGTATTAGGTAGGGTAGCGCAAAAGGCTGGTCTGGATGGGTCTCGGATTGCCCCACACTCCTTCCGAGTGGGGGCAGCGACGACAGCAGCAGAGCTGGGTTGGTCCACGGACCGCATTCGCTCATTGGGGCGGTGGAGGTCGCAGCGCTACAAGTCCTATGTTAGGCCGCTGTATGATGGAGAACGGGGGTCAATGTGACAAGGGTGCAAGGGTTTGGGGCTTGCGGGGGTGATACCTAAAGAGGAATGGGCCAAGGTTTGATGAGGATCTGGTCCACTGCAAGCAGTCTAACTCTTGTTTTCTTTATTTTCAGAAACACGTCCAGGTCCTGTATGGGTGTGGATTGTCGGCCATTTTTATGTGCACAGGGCCGCAATTAGAGCTGCAGCCATGCCAGGAGGACAGCAGCTAGGATTTCCTTCATCCAGGGCTGTGTTACGTTGGCTAGGGTGCAGAGTCTTGGCCTGGGCAGATCTGCCTGCATTGCTGCAGAATGCCGCGAGAAGGTGGGAGAAACCCCACATTCTGATACTACATGCCGGCGGCAACGATGTGGGGGCCATTCCCACATTGGATTTAATTCGGGCAATGCAGTCAGACCTGAGGCAGTTCAAACTCTGGTTTCCAGGTGTGTGAATCGGGTGGTCGAATGTGATCCTTAGATTGAGATGGAGGCACATGGTGTGTCATAAGGCGGCTTTTCAGGTCAGGAAAAAGATTAATAGGGACCTGAGGAAGCAGGTAGTGGAACTCGAGGGTTTTGTGATAGAGCACGGGAACATCTCGGCAGCTCATAAGGGTTTGTATAGGCAGGATGGGGTTCATTTAGAACCGGCAGGAGTAGATTTGTTCTTGCAGAACATCAGGCAGGAGTTACTCCTAAGAGTATAGGGTGGCGGCAAGAGTCAGGACCATTGAATATGCAGGTCAGTCTCTTGTGGCGGGTGGTCAGGATCACGGCTGCAGGCTTGAAGGAGGTTTGAATAACGGCCATTGCGGTCAGGGTGACGTCACAGGCTGGGTATGCTTGGGCGTGCTTGGGCTGATTATTGTTGGGCAGAGAAAACCCCTAAATATTAAAGCTGCGTGAGTATCTCCGCCTTGTGGTCTGCAGCAGTGTCCCTTGGACATTTTCTAGAAGGGGTTATTCATAGTTAGAATGTAGGCCCCGATTGCCACCACCCGTGGTTAAGTTACCTGCCAGTTCCACGGCTGGTATCAATAAATGCGACCCACGGGTCTTTCACCCACAAACTGTGTTATGTTGTTATTTATATATAATAAAGTTATGTTAAGTGTTAAATTATGGTTAAATTAGGTTACAAGCAGACACTCAGGAGATGTAGGGCATTTAATCCCTTAAGAAAGTGCAGGGCAAATAGCCCGGAGCGTAGCTAAGGGTTAAGGCCTGGAGGAGTGAGTGCTGCTGTGTGTGTGTTTAGTTACAATGTTGCATTGTGTTGGGAGGGGTCTACCAACCTTATAAAGGGGATGTGCAGGGATTCCACTTCCTCTTTGTTCCTGTGGACTCCCAGAAGATCTTTCCCCACCCTCCCATCCCTGTTATGCACTGTTGTTTTGAATCTGTTATGCACTGTCATTTTAATTTTTTATGCATTATTGATTTGAATTCATTATGCATTACGGATTGGCACTTGTAATGCATTATTGATTTGAATTTCTGCATTACTGATTGGAACTTGTAATGCACTTTTGATTTGGATAAGTAGATAGAAGGCGGCAATCGGTCTTTCTTTAGGTCTCTATTCGAGACTAGGTGTCTGAGGCTGGAAGAGGGTTACTCGAACTATTTCCTTAAGTCCAAGGACGGTAACTTGAGCTCCCCAGTTACTGACATGCTGTTCGTCAAGTCAAGGCTGGACCTACTGGTTTGGAGTTTCTAATGTTTGCACCCTAATCTGGCGGGTGGTCAGGATCATGGCTGCAGGCTGGAAGGAGGTTTGAATAACGGCCATTGCGGTCAGGGTGACATCACAGGCTGGGTATGCTTGGGCGTGCTCGGGCTGATTATTGTTGGGCCGAGAAAACCCCTAAATATTAAAGCTGCGTGAGTATCTCCGCCTTGTGGTCTGCAGCAGTGTCCCTTGGCCATTTTCTAGAAGGGGTTATTCATAGTTAGAATGTAGGCCCCGATTGCCGCCACTGTGGTTAAGTTACCTGCCAGTTCCACGGCTGGTATCAATAAATGCGACCCACGGGTCTTTCACCCACAAACTGTGTTGTGTTGTTATTTACATATAATAAAGTTATGTTAAGTGTTAAGTTATGGTTAAATTAGGTTACAAGCAGACACTCAGGAGATGTAGGGCATTTAATCCCTTGAGACATGCATAGTGCATTAGTATTATTGTTATCAGTTATTTCTACAGCACCAACGTGCTATGTAGTGTAGTTACATTAGGTACATAATTTGCAAACAATAAGCAAAAGTTTCTCAACCTCTATTATGAAATACTATTTTCCTACGTACCTCAGCTGCATCATTGTGATACTATTAATTTAGTACTCTAATGAGAGCAAAACAACAATGAATATCTGAGAATCTGATTGATCTGCTTTTGAGAAAATATAAATACATTTTATATGTACTGTATATATATATATATATATATATATATATATATGTTACAGTTAAAGTGCAGAAACAGTTAATGTGCACATTACCTAGCTAATCTGCAGATTAACTGATTTGCTCAGTTAAAGTGCAGAATCTGCACTTTACCTAGGTAATGTGCACATTAACTGCTTCCGTGTAGTTAAAGTTGGAAAAGTTTGTTTCTCTTATGCAAACTGTTTATTGAAAAAGAAGCCGAAGTATGTTCCGATTGCGGCCGAGGGCAGATACGCTCCAGAGTGCTCTGTTCTAATCAGAGCCTTGGGTGCCGCAACTGCCTCTGGGAACCTTACCATGGGTCCCAGCCCGCACGTCTTGAAATTCTCTGTCTGGAAAATTATCTATCAAATCTATCTATTTATTATAGATTCGATAGATAGATAACTTCCCAGACAGAGAATTTCAAGACGTGCGGGCTGTGACCCATGGTAAGGTTCCCAGAGGCAGTTGCGGCGCCCGAGGCTCTGATTAGAACAGAGCACTCTGCAGCGTATCTGCCCTCGGCCGAAATCGGAAAATTCTTCGGCTTCTTTTTCAATAAACAGTTTACATGAGAGAAACAAACTTTTCTAAAAAGCTAAAGTGCTTCAAAGTGTATTATTTGTTTTTCAATTGTATTATCACAGATACATTACAGCTAGAATGGCAGATATTTCACATTCTCAGTACGATGTTCTTACATTTATTTGTGCTCATTGCATAATTCCACAATGGGTTGCAGGGAAGTTGATTCTGTAACAATTCAGAATGCAGAATGGGAAATATACAATGCTTAGAAGTGTAGAGGCCAAGATGCTAATAAATGCAAAAACAGAATGAGAGCAGTTGTTATACCCTTGGGAAAACTACTATAAACTTGTTAAGAAGTTGAAGTGTGTCTGGGCAATGAATGATGCATAAAGTGCGCCGCACTGCCCTTTAAGATTTTGTTTTTACCTCCATTTTCAGAAGAAAGTGCCTAAGGCTCTCTAAAAAAAGTGATATGAACTGATTATTAGGGTTGCACCGATACCATTTTTTTATGACCGAGTACAAGTACCGATACTTGTTTTCAAATACTCGCCGATACCAATTACCGATACTTTTTTTTAATGTCATGTGACAGTTTACCAAGCACAATACAGACTAATTATTTAAGATTCCTTCTTTATAATTATAAAGGACTGTAATTCAAAAGACATTATGAAATAATAAAAAAGTTCACTGAACATGTTTATAAATAAAAAATATTACAATAAAATATTAAATTTAAAGGGGTGATACAATTGGGTTGTAGGGCTGTTAAATAACATCAATCTGACATTTGTATGGAGGTTCGACTCTAAGTTGAACAGTCTTTCACTTTCCAAACTACTGCATGGGGCAGAAAGATATATTTTTGGGCCATTTTAGCCAGAGCTGGAAATCTGTTTATTAACTGCCCAGTACTTCAGGGGTTTGTCTGAACGAGGTACAGTGATCTCTGACATTTGTATGGAGGTTCGACTCTAAGTTGAACAGTCTTTCACTTTCCAAACTACTGCATGGGGCAGAAAGATATATTTTTGGGCCATTTTAGCCAGAGCTGGAAATCTGTTTATTAACTGCCCAGTACTTCAGGGGTTTGTCTGAACGAGGTACAGTGATCTCTCCTACAATAATGCAAATAACAGCAATTTGTATTGTCAGAACAGTAGTAAACAATTTTTAGTTTAGTCTCCACTCCAGTTTAAAATGAAATGGGAACTTGCAGTTTGAAAAAACGCCACAAGATAGCATATGGGTAGGAAGTGGAGGTATTGGTTTAAGTATCGGTGCATTTGCACGAGTACAAGTACTCATGCAAATACTTGGTATCGGTACCGATACCGATACTAGTATCGGTATCGGTGCATCCCTACTGATTATAAGAGGAAAAACCATGGGACTCCCTTTAGTTTATATATATGTTACCGCTAAAGTGCATTTTTTGCACTTTAACTAGTGCCTAGTAGGTAATGTGCAGATTACCTAGGTAATTTGAGAAATGAAACAATTTTTCTGCACTTTAACTGATCACCCTAGTTAATCTGCAGATTAGCTAGGTAATGTGCACATTAAAGTGATGGTAAACTCTTTTTCTTATCAATTGCATATTTACACTGCTATAGGTATGTATGATCAAACCGCATTGTTATTTTTTTAATTTAGTATTTAATTTCGAAACAATTTTCCTAATCTTTTGTAAGCTGTTTGCTCCGCATCTCCCCGCCTCGCTCCGCCCCTCTTACATGCCCGTAACCACACTCTGTCCTTAGTCCTCTCTCCACCCTCTCCTTACGTCACCCTCATTGCTCGTTCATGAGATTCTAATTGTTGACGCATGCGCATTCGTTTGCATGACGTCTAGGAAGTAAATATTGACTCGTGACATTCAATGTTTACTTTTCTAAGTGTGAATGATCATTTGGTGTCTAGCGGGTGTGCGAGCGATCCTTACAAAGGTTATTATTTTGCCAAATAATATTTTTGTTTCTCAAAGATAGTATTTTTATAAGATCAATTACTTTTTATTCTCAAATTATGATCGATTATCTACATAAAAGTATTCCAAATTGTTTATTCAAAACGTACTACCTATGTACATACATTTTTTTATTTCATCAACATTTCTATCAATCTGTAAACACAATGTTCAAATATGTCTCAGATATCTTACTATAATTATATTTCTATGTAATCTAATTCTTCCTTCAAATTCTATTGGCAAATTAGGTCTGACATTTCATTTGGGAAACAAACATATTGACAATCGAAATTAGTATGATGTACTTACTGGCACTACTCCAAGTAAGGAATGTATCGTAAAATAATAGTATACAATACAGTGCTTACTTTCGAGTGCCGAGAGTGCCGTGTGAAAAAAAACAGAAGACGCATGCGTGAAATCGACCGTGCACGCGCAAATTCTTAGACGTATTTTGATGAAGTTGATTGGTTGTTAGGATCGTCGGGAATTATCGTTAGGGCGCATGCGCAAAAATTCTAATGCAAAGAGCCTGTCTAGCGACTGGATAGAGGATTGGACACAGGCAGGGTAAATCCATGTGACGTCACGGTGGGCTGGCGATTTTACAGAACGGATAGATTATTGATTTTGAAATTGTAAGTAAATGGCTATTTCATGTTTATAGCGAAATTTCAGGAGACAGTTTAATACGATTTGATAATACCTATTCTAGAAATATGGAATAAAAAGCGCAGAGTAAAAACACCAAACTCCTGATATACCTAAAAAGTCCCTAATATAGGCATGTGAAAAACAGATAAAATTAAGTTTAAACTTAATTTTATTTGATAATACCTATAACATATTCACCCTATACTGAGTTTACCATCCCTTTAACTGATTTCTGCACTTTAACTGTAACATATATATACAGCTGTATGCAAAAGTTTAGGAACCCCTGACAATTTCCATGATTTTCATTTATAAATATTTGGGTGTTTGGATCAGCAATTTCATTTTGATCTATCAAATAACTGAAGGACACAGTAATATTTCAGTAGTGAAATGAGGTTTATTGGATTTACAGAAAATGGGCAATATGCATCCAAACGAAATTAGACAGGTGAATAAATTTGGGCACCCTTGTCATTTTGTTGATTTGAATTCCTCCTGTAACTACCTAGCACTGATTTATTGGAACACACAATTGGTTTGGTGAGCCCGTTAAGCCTTGGACTTCTTAGACAGGTGCATCCAATTATGAAAAAATGTATTTAAGGTGGCCAATTGCAAGTTGTTGTTCTCTTTGACTCTCCTCTGAAGTGGCAACATGGGGGCCTCAAAACAACTCTCAAATAACTTCAAAACATATTGTTCAACATTATGGTGTAGGGGAAGGCTACAAAAAGCTATTGCAAAGATTTAAGCTGTCAGTGTCCACTGTGAGGAATATTGTGAGGAAATGGAAGACCACAGGCACAATTCTTGTTAAGACCAGAAGTGGCAGGGCAAGTAAAATATACGAAAAGCAAAGGCAAAGGATAGTGAGACCGGTCAAAAACAGCCCACAGACTACCTCCAAAGACCTACAACATCATCTTGCTGCAGATGGTGTTACTGTGCAACGTTTAACAAGTCAGCGTACTTTGCACAAGGAGAACATGTATGGGAGAGTGATGCGGAAGTAGCCTTTTCTGCACACTCGCCACAAACAGAGTCGCTTGAGGTATGCAAATGCACATTTGGACAAGCCAGCTTCATTTTGGAAGAAGGTGCTGTGGACTGATGAAACAAAGATTGAGTTATTTGGTCTTAACAAGGGGCGTTATGCATGGCGGCAAAAGAACACAGCGTTCCAAGACAAACACTTGCTACCCACAGTAAAATTTGGTGGATGTTTCATCATGCTGTGGGGCTATGTGGCCAGTGTCGGTACTGGGAATCTTGTTAAAGTTGAGGGTCGCATGGATTCCACTCAATATCAGCAGATACTTGAGAATAATGTTGAGAATCAGTCACAAAGTTGAAGTTACGCCGGAGCTGGATATTTCAGCAAGACAACGACCCAAAACACTGTTCAAAATCTACTCTGAAAATCTGTGGGGTGATTTGAAGCGGGCTGTTCATGCTCGGCAACCATCAAATCCAGACACTCATTAATTAGGCTATAGGAAGCATCTAGAGGCTGTTATTTCTGCTAAAGGAGGCTCTACTAAATATTGATGCAATATTTCTGTTGGGGTGCCCAAATGTATGTACCTGTCTAATTTCGTTTGGATGCATATTGCACATTTTCTGTTAATCCAATAAACCTCATTTCACTACTGAAATATTACCGTGTCCTTCAGTTATTTGATAGATCAAAATGAAATTGCTGATCCAAACACCCAATTATTTATAAATTAAATTGTCAGGGGTGCCTAAACTTTTGCATACAACTGTGTATATATATATATATATATATATATATATATATATATATATATATATATATATATATATACAGGGAGTGCAGAATTATTAGGCAAATGAGTATTTTGACCACATCATCCTCTTTATGCATGTTGTCTTACTCCAAGCTGTATAGGCTCGAAAGCCTACTACCAATTAAGCATATTAGGTGATGTGCATCTCTGTAATGAGAAGGGGTGTGGTCTAATGACATCAACACCCTATATCAGGTGTGCATAATTATTAGGCAACTTCCTTTCCTTTGGCAAAATGGGTCAAAAGAAGGACTTGACAGGCTCAGAAAAGTAAAAAATAGTGAGATATCTTGCAGAGGGATGCAGCACTCTTAAAATTGCAAAGCTTCTGAAGCGTGATCATCGAACAATCAAGCGTTTCATTCAAAATAGTCAACAGGGTCGCAAGAAGCGTGTGGAAAAACCAAGGCGCAAAATAACTGCCCATGAACTGAGAAAAGTCAAGCGTGCAGCTGCCAAGATGCCACTTGCCACCAGTTTGGCCATATTTCACTGGAGTGCCCAAAAGCACAAGGTGTGCAATACTCAGAGACATGGCCAAGGTAAGAAAGGCTGAAAGACGACCACCACTGAACAAGACACACAAGCTGAAACGTCAAGACTGGGCCAAGAAATATCTCAAGACTGATTTTTCTAAGGTTTTATGGACTGATGAAATGAGAGTGAGTCTTGATGGGCCAGATGGATGGGCCCATGGCTATATTGGTAAAGGGCAGAGAGCTCCATTCCGACTCAGACGCCAGCAAGGTGGAGGTGGAGTACTGGTTTGGGCTGGTATCATCAAAGATGAGCTTGTGGGGCCTTTTCGGGTTGAGGATGGAGTCAAGCTCAATTCCCAGTCCTACTGCCAGTTTCTGGAAGACACCTTCTTCAAGCAGTGGTACAGGAAGAAGTCTGCATCCTTCAAGAAAAACATGATTTTCATGCAGGACAATGCGCCATCACACGCGTCCAAGTACTCCACAGCGTGGCTGGCAAGAAAGGGTATAAAAGAAGAAAATCTAATGACATGGCCTCCTTGTTCACCTGATCTGAACCTCATTGAGAACCTGTGGTCCATCATCAAATGTGAGATTTACAAGGAGGGAAAACAGTACACCTCTCTGAACAGTGTCTGGGAGGCTGTGGTTGCTGCTGCACGCAATGTTGATGGTGAACAGATCAAAACACTGGCAGAATCCATGGATGGCAGACTTTTGAGTGTCCTTGCAAAGAAAGGTGGCTATATTGGTCACTGATTTGTTTTTGTTTTGTTTTTGAATGTCAGAAATGTATATTTGTGAATGTTGAGATGTTATATTGGTTTCACTGGTAAAAATAAATAATTGAAATGGATATATATTTGTTTTTTGTTAAGTTGCCTAATAATTATGCACAGTAATAGTCACCTGCACACACAGATATCCCCCTAAAATAGCTATAACTAAAAACAAACTAAAAACTACTTCCAAAACTATTCAGCTTTGATATTAATGAGTTTTTTGGGTTCATTGAGAACATGGTTGTTGTTCAATAATAAAATTAATCCTCAAAAATACAACTTGCCTAATAATTCTGCACTCCCTGTACACACACATATCACACATATATAAATTTCTCTTTTCAAAAAGTTGTTTTCAAATCCAGTTTTATTGAATGGAAAAGCAGTAAATCTTAGAAATATTTAAACACCAGAGATCAATGAAAGCACTTTCAAGAGAAAATATACCCACCAACCAATGTTTTAATAGTGTGTTGCTGAAAAAATTAAAAGGAAAATAACTTCAGCATATGGTTAGGGAAGTAATATTCATGCTAACTTCATTTCACAGTGACTTGCATATAGTACACATATCATATTACCGTGGCACATGTTACCTGTAATATCTAACTGTGGATCTTTATCTGGCACCTGTCTGTGACATACAGGGACGCCACTAGAAATTTTGGGGCCCCTGACTCATCCATTGATCAGGGCCCCCCCCCCTTCCTTTTACATGTGCAATTTTTGACCAAGTGACTAAAACGTATATGCACTTTATTTTTAATTGTCTATTTAAACTTGGAAATGTTGTAATGGTAGTGACATACACACACACAGACACACTCGTACACTGAAACACACAAACACACTCACACATAAGGATTCACATATAGACACTCCAGCAGACACGCAAAGAAACACACTCAGACACAGACACCCAAACAGACACTCAGCACTTGTTTACATTGACCTGACAAGTAATGAGGTAAACTACAGTTTTGTAAAAAAAAAGGAGATTTAGAAAACAAAATATGGAGTTCTGATTATCTTTTTGTAAAGGAAGATGACAACTAAATTATGACAACAGCATGCAGTGGCTGAAATGAAGGGCCCTGAACTGCCTAAACAATAATTTAAAGGTTAAATGGTGGATTGGTTACTTCCGGAAAGGTCTTGTTAGTCTCAAAGTCTGTAGAAAGATGTGAATAATTAGTAGTAAGGTCAAAATGTCTTAAAAAGGAACAAACAATGGACACACCCACACAAACTCAAACTTGCACATACACCCAAGGAAACACCAACAGAGACAGCCTCAGAAAACACACAAAGACATACACACACACACAGAGACACCCACAGAAAACACACAAAGACATACACACACAGAGAGACAACCACATAAAAAACACAGAAAGACATACATACACACACTCTCACTGAGACATCCACAGAAATCACACAAAGACATACACACACCCTCACAGGGACACCCACATAAAACACACACCCTCACAGAGACATCCACAGAAAACACATACATACATACATACATACACACACACACACCCTCACAGAGACATCCACAGAAAACACAGACATACACACCCACCCTCACAGAGGCATCCAGAGAAAATACACAAAGACAAACATACACACACCCTCAAAGAGACACCCACAGAAAAAGCTCAAAGACATATGCACACACCCTCACAGACATCCACAGAAAAATGCACAAATACATACACACCCACCCTCACAGAGAGACCCACAGATAAAAAATGCATACACACTCCTAGAGAAACAAACCAAAGTACAAATATATAAACACAGACACCCACAGAAACACTCACAGGAGGAAACATTTATGCACCTTGCATCCCCTAAATCAACAGTGTGTGACATGCATGATAAAAGAATTATAGAAATTAATAGATCACTTTTTAAAGAATAATATTTGTAAATGTGCAAACAAAAATAATTCTGTGAATTCAAAATTGTACATTAATGAGCTGGGTAGATGGCTAGATGAAGAAAAGTACCTTTAAAAGGTTGACATATGTTTGTTTTTTCCCCATTTTCCCCAACCAAGAGCACCACTTCAAATATAGTGTACAAATATTCCCAGCTGTCAGCTGTACTTATGGATTTTGAAAATGCTGTACTATTGTCTTGGTGGGACAATAAGCTGTGGTACTCATACCATTAGATCTGGTTAAATGCAGGATTTAGGCTTGTTGATATGTATTTCAAAATTAAGTCAGCTGTAGTGTAAACTGAACAGTTTTAAGTTAACCTGTCTCATTTCAAAGACTGAGCAATCTTAGTCTGAGTATAAAATTTTATGCAGATGTAAAAATCTTAGATAAAATGCCTCCTTGCATCTGGAAAGTCCTTGCATAAAGGGGCAGTAAACTGGAATGTAATGCATCTACCATTTGTGTATTGAGGAGGAAACATTTCTGCATGGTTTTAAATATAGAATTTCTACAGCATTGTCAAATAATCATAAATACACTGCTGCTAAAAAAAATTTGTTTTTATGGACCCCTAGCCCCACCAAACAACTACTACCACACTGAAGTTACAATCCAAAATTGCACAAAGAAATAAAAAACATTTGCTAAGTAAGTACTACCTCCTCTGCAAATGAAAGTGATCTGCCGTCTGACTCAGGTACACACTGTACAAAGTGCCAAGTCTGTCTCACACTGTGCATAGTGGTTTAGTGCACACTAAGAAATCCTCTCAAATGATAATACTTTACTCCTTGTAATAACATTTATCATGCTCAATTAGCACTCTGCTGTAGTACCCACTGGTGGCTGCCCAAATTTAAAAAAAAAAAAAAAAAAAAATTTTTTTTTTTTTTTTTTTTTTTTTTTAGTTCTTGCCTCATGGGGCCCCCCTGGCTCATTGGGCCCCTGACAGGAGTCACCCCTGTCACCCCCTGATGGCGGCCCTGGTGACATATTTTTTATGTGATATATGTTATCTGGCACCTTCTCTGTGTCACACACTTTATATCAAATGTTCCAAACAGGCTAAATTCATAGGATTTCCTACTTGAGCACAAGGGAGTCAGTCATACTGAGTGATCAGCTAACCAATCACCACAGTGAATTGACACAATCTGCCAATGCTTAAAGGGGTGGATGTGAAAAATGACCTGTTTTCCAAATAACCAGACGAGGAGGTTTTAGACAGTGCTACAGCCCACACTGCTACACCAATCTACATATATATCCAAAATATTTCTAATGTAAAACAAGCACATAAAACATATTTAAAGGGACATGGAAGTGATGGATTAAAATCTATGTATGTATCAGTTCTAGTCACTTAAAGGGACACTGTACGTTAAAATGTATTTCCCCTAAATGTGTTTCCTCAGTCTTTCTGTACCACCAGTAAAGTATTTTATGTATGGGGCATTGCTCTTTTAGATTTTAGTCTTATGTTTTTTATTTGAAATAGTTTTTATATTTGAAACCACCTTCCATTGTTCTCAAGAACATGTCCATTCAAATAGGCTGAGCCTACAGAGAGAGTGGGTAGTATTATCTTATCTATCTTATCTATCTCTATATACACAAAGGTCAATACAAATACAGTTTTTTCAATTCTAAGAAAAAAACAAAAAAAACAACAACTTTCAATCCATTTAATAATCTGGAACTAATATAACAAGTCATTGGGAGCACATTCAGGGGAAACATTACATTACAGTGTACCTTTAAGCATTCCTCAATTCTTCCATTAATGAATGCATAAATTAAATACAATTATACATTTCTTTGTAGTTTCTCACTGTCCCTAAGCACATTTCTCTCTTAAAAAAGGTTGGGCATAAATAAAGCCACCTGAACCAGTAATGTGAATGGGAACTCAAGGTTTGGAGAGAGAAACTAACGGCTAGATTACGAGTTGTGCGTTAGGGTAAAAAAACAGCGGAACAGCCAATAGAATGCCAGCTGAATCCTATTGGCTGATTGGATCAGCCAATAGGATTTTTTCTACCTTAATTACGATTGGCTGATAGAATTCTATCAGCCAATTGGAATCTAAAGGACGCCATCTTGGATGATGTCACTTAAAGGTACCTTCATTCGTCGTTAGTCCGTCGGCAGAAGAGGATGCTCCGCGTCGGATGTCTTGAAGATGGACCCGCTCTGCGCCGGATGGATGAAGATAGAAGATGCCGTCTGGATGAAGACTTCTGTCCGTCTGGAGGACCACTTCGCCCGGCTTGGATGAAGACTTCTCCCGGTAAGTCGATCTTCAGGGGGTTAGTGTTAGGTTTTTTTAAGGGTGTATTGGGTGGGTTTTATTTTTAGGTTAGGGACTTTGGGCGGCAAAAGAGCTAACTGCCATTTTAAGGGAAATGCCCATCCAAATGCCCTTTTCAGGGCAATGGGGAGCTTATTTTTTTTTAGATAGTATTTTATTTGGGGGGTTGGTTGTGTGGGTGGTGGGTTTTACTGTTGTGGGGCTTGTTTGTATTTTTTTTTACAGGTAAAAGAGCTGATTACTTTGGGGCAATGCCCCGCAAAAGGCCCTTTTAAGGGCTATTGGTAGTTTAGTTTAGGCTAGGGGTTTTTTTTTGGGGGGGGGGGGGCTTTTTTATTTTAATAGGGCTATTAGATTAGGTGTAATTAGTTTAAATATCTGTAATTTGTTTATTATTTTCTGTAATTTAGTGTTTTTATTTTTTTTGTACTTTAGCTAATTTAATTTAGCTAATTGTATGTAATTTATTTAATTGTATTTAATTTAGGTAATTTATTTAATTATAGTGTAGTATTAGGTGTTATTGTAACTTAGGTTAGGTTTTATTTTACAGGTACTTTTGTATTTATTTTAGCTAGGTAGTTATTAAATAGTTGATAACTATTTAATAACTATTCTACCTAGTTAAAATAAATACAAACTTGCCTGGAAAATAAAAATAAACCCTAAGCTAGCTACAATGTAACTATTAGTTATATTGTAGCTAGCTTAGGGTTTATTTAATAGGTAAGTATTTAGTTTTAAATAGGAATAATTTAGTTAAAGGGACAGTAAACCTTAAAAATAATGTAGAAAAAATAGTGCAGAATTATATAATATTATTTAGGTGCTATAGCCAAAAAACTTAGTGCTATGGCGCGGTCGGGCCGGGCTGTGACTATACAGCTGGCCCGATGCGCTGACTAAATATTACAGACCCGCTCAGCAGAAAGCAGAGAGCGGGTCTGTAAAAGCGCTGTCATTTTTACATTTTAAAAGGTAAAAAAGGGTTTTATGGCTATAGCACCTAAATAATGTTATATAATTCTGCACTATGTGTAGAATTATATAACATTATTTTTAAGGTTTACTGTCCCTTTAATGATAGTAATATTTATTTAGATTTATTTAAATTATATTTAAGTTAGTGGGTGTTAGGTTTAGGGTTAGACTTAGGTTTAGGGGTTAATAACTTTAATATAGTGGCGGCGACGTTGGGGGCGGCAGATAAGGGGTTAATAAATATAATGTAGGTGTCAGCGACATTGGGGAAGGCAGATTAGGGGTTAATAAATATAATGTAGGTGTCAGCGACATTGGGGAAGGCAGATTAGGGGTTAATAAATATTATGTAGGTGTCAGCGACATTGGGAAAGGCAGATTAGGTGTTAATAAATAGTATGTAGGTGTCGGCGATGTTGGGGGCAGCAGTTTAGGGGTTAATACATATAATGTAGGTGGCGGTGGTGTCCGGAGCGGCAGATTAGGGGTTAATAATATAATGCAGGTGTCGGCAATGTTGGGGGCGGCAGATTAGGGGTTAATAAGTGTAAGATTAGGGGTATTTAGACTCGGGGTTCATGTTAGGGTGTTAGGTGTAGACATAACTTTTATTTCCCATAGGAATCAATGGGGCTGCGTTACTGAGTTTTACGCTGCTTTTTGGCAGGTGTTAGACTTTTTTTCAGCCGGCTCTCCCCATTGATTCCTATGGGGAAATCGTGCATGAGCACGTTACACCAGCTCACCGCTGACTTAAGCAGCGCTGGTATTGGAGTGCGATAATGAGCAAAATTTTGCTCAACGCTCACTTCTTGTCTTTTAACGACGGGTTTCTGAAAACTCATAATACCAGCGCTGCATGTAAGTGAGCGGTGAGGGAAAACTGCTCATTAGCACCGCACAGCCTCTAACGCAAAACTCGTAATACAGGTGTAAATTTGGACTGTGCATGTGCACAATGCATCAAACTCTTATTGTCTCTGTTTCAACAAGCAATTAACTGCATTCTTCTGTTCACACTAACAGCTTGTGCAATACTGGTCTCTCATTGGCTGCATCATTAATCCACAGACTAGAGCGGGGTTTCTGTGACTTAAAGGGATATGAAAACCAAATTTGTTCATACATGATTCAGATAGAGCATGCAATTTTAAGCAACTTTCACTTAGGGGCCGATATATCACGGCCCGTTTTGTGCCTAATGCACCTGTCTCCGCGTTAAGAAGTAGCGGTCTTAAGACCGCTGCCCCTTAACTTGTCTGACACCTCTGAGGTGGCGGACAGCAATCCACCCGTTCGTATACGATTGTGTTGATTGACACCACCTGCTAGTGTATGCTGTCGGCATTTAGCGGTCAGGTTTCTCATTCATTTTGAGCTTAATCTGAAAATATAGGTTTATTTATATAAAAATCTGATTTCAATAACACAGACACACAGAGGGGAACTATCTTTTTACAATCCTGTTACTTTGGTATCAATACAAAAGTTACAGTTTTGAATAGGTAACTGATACTTGCAAGGCGTTAATCCAGGAGTCAAGTCCATTGGGAACGCAGTTCATGCACAATTTTTGCAGGTGGAACTAAGTTCCCTATGGACAGAGAACAGAAACGCTTCAGTAAACACTGCTGCTGGTGGTGCTAGGAGCTGGAGCAAAGTCTGGTTAGAGGGATAATGAGATCCTCTAGTAATGGGCAGTAACATTTCCTATAATACACTAAAAGCAAGCCTGTCAGGGGTCCTGGTCCTGCTGTGTAATCACCCTGCACTGTGTGGAACACATGGTGCTTACATTTCTGTGTGGCTTGCGCTGGGGTTATTAGCTCCCCTCAGCAGAAATAAGACTATTGCACCTTAAGTGGGTGAGACTCTGTGATAGAGGAGGAGTCTGGAGTTGCTGTCAGACATGGAGGTCTCAGCCCACCCTGAAAAGGAAGGAAAGGAATGAGAATGTGAGGAACTGAAGCTAAGCTGGCTATGCACCAAAAACAAAGTATGGACACCCTGGATCTTGATATTAAACAGCAGGCACTCATGTGTGTCTAGTTTAGTTATTTTAAAGTTGTTTAAAAAAAAAATCAGTGTTTCACCAAAGAAAAAATGTGCTCATCATGTAGGGAAGAGTCAGTCCTTCCAGCTTCCTGCTTTCTCTCTGATTGGAATTCCTTTTAGTTCTTCCAGAGATAGCTGGGATGAGGTTTACAAGGGAAATACATGTGTGCACACAAAGGAAAATAGTCCATGTAATTAAAGGTGTTTGTGAAGCATCTTGTAGTAGGATTGCTTTAATTTATACACCAATAGTATGTGCAGTCTGTTTATCTATATTGGTGTCTGCATGTCTATCAATTTATAGTCAGCAGGCCAGATTCTTTGCAGAATGCTGACCTGTGCAAAATGGTGTATTTGCTGCAGATTCAACCTTACCAGTTTTATCCCAATGTGCAAGGTGACCTGTTTTGCTTTCAATGTTACTGTGCCCTCAGGCCTCCTGCTTCTTCTGCCAGTGTTATTTGCTTCACATTTACTTGGTATATGTGTTAATGGTAAAAGAAAATTACACTCAGACACCTTGTGACCATCATTTTACTTTAAATCACATTATCATTCTGCAGAGTTAGTGCAATCAGATGTTTACATTACAGAGCCTTAAACATCCTGAGAGCCAGTGAGGAACATCTCCTAAAATGTTACTAAGGCTCTTAGCTTTTTGGATTATTCAACATCATCTATATAAAAATGCCCCTTCATGTGTTTTTTTAAAAAGTGTCTATCTGACTTCTCAGTATTTAGTATCAGTTAAATCCTAAATTACAAATAAAAATGTCACCCCTGCCATGTAAAAATGTAACCATGGGTGTCCATCATCAGGCCCAAAGGCAACCATTCAGCCCTTCATTGGTTATAATTTGTTATTATTACCAGAGTGTACAGATTATATACATATAAATACAGTGTTTGTGTGTGTGTTTATAAAACAATATTAATTGTGAGGGGGTGGAAGTCTTGGTGAGTTCCCACACTTTTTTTGTAGGACTTGAACCCTGAATTAATCACCATTGGGTCAATGATTTCATTATTGATAAAAGTAGTTTGGGTCCCCCTCCATAACACAGCATTGTCTTTAGCCTGGCCCAAAGGAGTTTTGGGCTCAAAGTGATGCCAACCTTTTCATAACTGCTATAATTTACAATGAATAAGTAACTGATATTTTCAAAGGGTTGATAATCATTGGGCCATTGATTTCACTATGGGTATACAGAGTCTGGTTTCCCTCCCTGACATATAATTGTCTTTAGTCTGGCCCAATTTTATTTTTGGCACAAAAAAGTGATCCCAACCATGTCTTGGGGGCTGTATTCTGCCATTTTGAATAGGTAACCACTGTTTGTAAAGAAATAATAAGTATGTTATTAATTAAACATAGTCCGGCTCAATTGTCCTCTGTGCATGAAAACTGATGCCAGCTTTTGCATGGGTGCTGTATTTCACAAGTAACTGATATAGTCACAGGGTTATATTGTTTTCACTATGGAAATATGTAGGTTGTAGCCTCTTCCATGACATGCAATTGTCCATAGCCTGAACCAAAGGCTACTTATTTTACTAAGGCTGACAACTAGGCTTGATTCCCCACCATGATATGAAATTGTCATTAGTCTGATGTAATGTTGTTTTTGCAAAAAATTTTATGCCAACCTTGGTACGGGTGCATTTTTTTATCATTTAAAATAAGTAACTGATATTTTCAAAGGGTCACTCACCACTGGTGTTTTTTGCACCCATGGCAAGGTTGGCATAACCCCATTTGACCAGGCTAAAGTTAATTGAATGTCATGAAGGAAGGTCCATCCTATGTTTAAGTTATTGTGAAATCAGTGGTCCAATGTCTATAAACATATTAAAAATATTAGTTCATTCTTACTCTTGGTTAATTGTTTTTACCAAAAACACCAATGGGCCATACTAAAGGCAAATTTGTGTCATGCAGGGGCAACCAGACTACATATTATCATAGATAAATTAATGGCTCAATGATAATTAACCCTTTGAATATATTAGTTTATTATTAGCTGTGAAATACAGTACACATGCAAAGGTTGGCAATATTTTCTGAATCAGAAACACCATTGTGCCAGTTTAATGACAATTTTTGGTCATTGAGAGATACCCAGACATATTCTTATAAGGAAATCAGTTGCTCAATGGTTGTTAACCATTTCAAAATATCAGTATCATACTGTATGTGTTCAAATTTCTGAAATACATCACTCATGCATAGGTTGGCATCACTTTTTGCCAGGCTAATAGTAATTGTGAGTCATGAAAGAGATGCAGCCTATATATTGGCATAGTGAAATCAATGCTAATTAAATTCTTTCACAATTTAGATAGAGCATGAAATTTTAAGCAACTTTCTAATTTACTCCTAATATCAAATTTTCTTCATTCTCTTGGTATCTTTATTTGAAATGCAAGAATGTAAGTTTAGATATCGGCCCATTTTTAATACACAACCTGGGTTGTCCTTGCTGATTGGTGGATTGCTGTCCAGAGTTCTGGACCTTAGATGCCTTCTTTTTCAAATAAAGATAGCAAGAGAACGAAGAAAAAAAATGATAAGAGTTAATTTAGAAAGTTGCTTAGAATTGCATGCTCTATCTGAATCACAAAAGAAAATATTTGGGTTCAGTGTCCCTTTAACCCCTTAACAACCGGACCATTTTTCAATTTTCTTACCCTTAATGACAATGGCTATTTTTAAATTTCTGCAGTGTTTGTGTTTAGCTGTAATTTTCCTCTTACTCATTTACTGTACCCACACATATTATATACTGTTTTTCTCGCCATTAAATGGACTTCTAAATATACCATTATTTTTATCATATCTTATAATTTACTATAAAAAAATACAAAATATGAGGAAAAAATTGAAAAAAACACACTTTTTCTAACTTTGACCCCCAAAATCTGTTACACATCTACAACCACCAAAAAACACCCATTCTAAATAGTTTCTAAATTTTGTCCTGAGTTTAGAAATACTCAATGTTTACATTGCAAGTTATAGGGCAATAAGTACAAGTAGCACTTTGCTATTTCCAAACCATTTTTTTTCAAAATTAGCGCTAGTTACATTGGAACACTGATATCTTCCAGGAATCCCTGAATATCCCTTGACATGTATATATTTTTATTTAGAAGACATCCCAAAGTATTGATCTAGGCCAATTTTGGTATATTTCATGCCACCATTTCACCGCCAAATGCGATCAAATAAAAAAAAAACTGTTACATTTTTCACAATTTTAGGTTTCTCACTGAAATTATTTACAAACAGCTTGTGCAATTATGGCACAAATGATTGTAAATGCTTCTCTGGGATCCCCTTTGTTCAGAAATAGCAGACATATATGGCTTTGGCGTTGCTTTTTGGTAATAATAAGGCCGTTAAATGCTGCTGCGCACCATACTTGTAATATGCCCAGCAGTTAAGGGGTTAATTAGGTAGCTTGTAGGGTTAATTTTTAGCTTTAGTGTAGAGATCAGCCTCCACCTGACACATCCCACCCCCTGATCCCCCCCTGACCTCCCTCAAACAGCTCTCTTCCCTCCCCCACCTAACAATTGTCACCGCCATCTTAAGTACTGGCAGAAAGTCTGCCAGTACTGAAATAAAAATCATTTATTTATTTTTTTAATTTATTTTTTTTATACTGTCTGCAGTCTGCATCCCCCCTTACCCCACAACCTCCCTGATCCCCCCATACATCTATCTTACCCTCCCCCTCTACCTATTTGCCGCCATCTTGGGTACTGGCAGCTGTCTGCCAGTACCCAATTTGCCCCCCAAAATAGTTTTTTTTTACTTTTTTAGATGAAAAAAAATGTGTTTTCTGTAGTGTAGCTGGCGCCACAGAGTGGCTCTTTCTGCATTGGTGAGTTAAATAAGGGATTGCAGTGATGCCTCAATATTGAGGCATCACTACAATCCCTTGTAAGCGGCTGGAAGCGATCATGATCGCTTCCAGCGCTTCTAACAACAGAGGACGTACCAGGTACGTCAATTGTCATTAAGGGAATGTTTTTCTATGACGTACCTGGTACGTCCTCTGTCATTAAGGGGTTAAGCTTGTACATAACAGGGTCATATGAAGGAAGTTGTTTCCCCTGGTATGTCTACATTATTTAATACTTTTTTCCTTTTAATCCATGCTGTGTATCAGTATTAAACATTAATTTAAAAGATTTAAATGGAGAAAATATAAATGTTAATGTTTATTTAGCGTCTCTTTAAAGTTTAAAATAAAATACAATTACATTTTTAAATAAAGGTTCCCTTGGCTCTCAAGATAATTTATTTTTTGAAGATTATGTTCAATTTGCGCTCACACTTACAAAAGGTTTACGACCCCTGGTTACACAAATGTAACCAACAAACAAATGCTCTAAAATATTGCTGCTTCAATAGTAGCGCGGCATTCTTTATCCAGTACATAGGGTTTCCAAGTGTCCAGTATTTTAGCAGGCTGTCGTCACAAACATATATCTTTTTTAAAGTACTGGTGTGTTAGCTAAATGTAAAAGGCTTCCTATGCCTCAATGCAGTACAAATAGGGAGCATAAAAAGGTGTGTGTGTGTGGGGGGGGGGGGGTCGTCAACTGTTTACATGTGTTACTGGCAGCTAAGGAGGTGAAATCAATTATTTGTATGTTACTGGCAGCCAAGGGGTAAAATGACTGTTAAGTTGTGAAAAATATAAATGTAGGAACAAGAGTGGGGGCTAAGGTATAGCTTTGGGGGGCATTGTGTGACCCCACTTGCCATTGCGCTAAGCCACCAATAGTGATGTCCCGAACTGTTCGCCCGCGAACGGTTCACAGTGAACATAGCTTGTTCGCGTTCGCGTTTGTGGGCGAACACATGGCGATGTTCGATCCGCCCCTATGTGTCATCATTGAGGAAACTTTGACCCTTTATGTCACAGCTGTCTGACACATTTGAGCCAATCAACATCAGACACTCCCTCACAGACCCTCCCAGCTACTCGGAATCCGCCATTTTAGACTCATAACAACCTTGCTTTCTTAATGAGAGGACGTGTTGTGTTTTTGCTCCTGACATTAATAGGAAAAACATAGCTAGGCTAGTGTATTTACAGTCCAGAAGGACTCCACTCATCTCTGCTGCAAGCACAGCACCCCAAAAAGCCCTTTTTAGGGCTATATTTCGTGACGTTTTTTTTTTCCGTTTTTTTTTTATTAGCATTTGCCTGGCTTTCAGGCTGTGTGTTTAAGGCTCACAGCATATGCTGCTGTGATTACTGCCACCACTGATATCTCCCTAACAACATTAGTTTAAATTTAACTAACCAAAAAATGTAATTATTTTGCTAGTGTATTTTTTTTTCATTTTCTATCAGGCCTGTGTCACACAGCATATACTCTGGTTCATTGCTCTGTGCCAGCCACCAGTGTTAATATCCGTTTATAACATTATTTTAAATTTAAAAAAAAAAATATATATATATTTTGCTAGTGTAATCTAATTACATTTACTATCAGGCCTGTGTCTGTCAGGCTCACTCAGCATTAATATACCTCATTTTTTTTCAGTCTTTTGGTTAATTGGTCTGTGCCAGGCATCCACCCAGCACTCATATCTTCTTCACCTTAATTTAAATTTAAAAAAATAAATTTTTAAATTTGTTTTATAGTGTAATCTAATATAATTTTCTATCAGGCCTGTGTGTTTTGCTGACATACAGAGCCTACTGTGTTTACTTGCTGCCCTCCCTAGTCTATGAGCCACGACTCATATGTGTTTAACCTTTTTTTAATTTACCCCCCAAAAAATAATTTAAATAATTTTTCTAGTGTAATCTAATAGTATTTTCTATCAGGCGTGTGTGTATCTGACTTACAGAGCCTACTGTTTTTAATAGCTGCCCTTCCAAGGCTAGACAGCCACGACTCATATTTATGTGCTTAACCTTTTTCTTTAAATTGCCAAAAAAAGTATTTAAATCATTATGCTAGTGTAATCTAATTTTATTTTCTATCAGGCCTGTGTGATATCCCTTTAAATCTAAAACCTGCATTAGCACTTCCTTCCTATTTAAGGAAGTGCTTACCCATTAATCAGGGCCTGAAAATTGAAGTTGTTTCTCACTTCTCCTTGCTCCTCTGAGGAGCTACTACCACATTGTGCATTTGTTGCTTAACCTTCAGGTCTTTTACATCGCCTTCGATACCCGCTGGGTATCTACTTTTGCCTCTATCCTGACCGGGACCATCTTCCGGATTCATCCGCCAAACGGAACTTCTTTCACCACGCCGAAGTCGCGCTCACACCAAACAGACGCTGAACCTAAGAGCTGCAACTTACCTCTCAACCTTTATATCCAAAAGGCATTACCGCTCCCCACGCTTCATACCACCGCTACTGTTAAGATAAGTACCGCTCTCCACGCTACAATTTATTCATTCATAAAGGTTAAACCTTAAACACCATTGTTTGTTATTGGAGATATCTATAACCTTTATTGTGATTCTCATCTGACTCAGTAGATTGCGGTTTGGGATTCAAGCTAGTATGTCTGGACTGTGTATATATTTTATTGCGTGAAAGTGTGAGTGCGTGAAGAAATTACCTTTACTTTATCAAGCAGTCTAAATCCTTTGCCTTGCTTTATATGCTTTAATCAGCATTTTCTGTTGCATAATTTTGTAACACATATGACTTTCTCTGAACTTAAATCTCAGTTACTCATAATCTTTCCTGAATATTTATATATTCATACCTTAGTGAAGTTTCATAATATTCTATCAATTACAAAATTAATGACTCACCTTAAATAAGTAAGTTTAATAAATCATTTTCTCTTGCTTATTTTAAGAAAAGAGCAACAAAACCTTCATTTTTCCATATTTAAATCATCACACTATTAGATAACTTTTGGTTATCACAGAATTTTCAGGCCTATAAGGTTATAACCTGTAAAATATAGGATGGATCCTAGTGAAATAAAAAATGAATTCACCAACATCCATCAAAAATTAGAATATCTAGCCAGGGCCTTAACTGAGGTACAATCAGAAAATAAAGCACTTAAAACTCTAGTAAAAGAATGTTTACCAGCCAAGAGCTCAGAAGTCCCTGAACCTCACATTAACTATCCTCAACCCTTTTCTGGTAAACGAAGTGAATATAGAGACTTTAAAAATGCTTGCAAATTACTTTTTTCATTAAGGCCTAAAACTTATCACTCTGAGAGAATCAAGGTTTGTACTACCATCTCCTTCCTCCAGGGGGAGCCTCGCTCATGGGCTAATAGATATTTTGAGAATAACCATCCAATCTTAGATTCCTTGGAAGAATTTTTTTTAGCCATGACATCCTTATATGAGGACTCTCATTCACAGATGACGGCAGAAACGAAACTGAGATCCCTAAAACAGGGTAAGAGGAATATAGAAGATTATATTACTGAATTCCAAATGTGGATAGATGATTCTAAATGGAATGAAATTAGCTTGAAGAACCAGTTCAGACTGGGCCTTTCAGAATTGTTAAAAGATGAGTTGTCCCGTTTGGAGATGCCCGAAACCCTGAATGGACTGATGAAATTAAGTACTACCCTGGATCGGCGAATACGTGAAAGGAAGGCTGAGAGAGCTACCTGTGACGTACCACCTAGACGTCCGTATCTTTCCACACCCAACCAGGAAAATGGTACTTCTAATCAGACCCCAATGGAGATTGGAGCCATAAAAGGACCTTTAACACCTGAAGAAAAGGCCAGACGCAGATCTGAGAATCTATGCTTATATTGTGGGCAAAAAGAACACTCAGTTAATAATTGCCCAATTCTTCAAAAGCAGAAGAAGGGTAAGATTCATTCAAAACATAATATTTTATACTTCACTCAAAACCCTCAATTGACTCTTAACCTTTCTTTACAGTGGGATCAGAAAAACGTGCAGTCTAATGCATTGATCGATTCTGGGGCAGCCGGAAATTATATCGATATATCTTTTGTTGATTTAAATAAAATTCCTACTGTTTGCAAGGCACAACCAGTCTCAGTTAAACTTATTGATGGTTCCCTCATACAACATGGTCCCATTACTCATCAAACAATACCTTTACTAGTGACAACTGACAATGGACATACTGAATATCTTACTTTTGACTTAATTTCCATCCACATGCATACACTTATTTTTGGCTTTACATGGTTAAAAAAACATAACCCCAGCATTGACTGGTCCACTCCACAGGTATCATTAGCATCACCATTCTGTTTAAAAACATGTTATCCATATCAGTTAATCTCTGCTATTGAATCCGAACTACCAGAAATTTATCAGGATCTGGCAGAGGTGTTTGATCTAAAAGAGGCAGAAAACCTCCCCCCTCATAGGGAGTTTGATTGTCCAATTGATCTGATACCGGGCTCTCAAATTCCTCACGGAAAAATATACCCACTTTCACAAGAGGAACTTACTTACTTACGTTCCTATTTAGACGACAATCTCCGAAAAGGTTTTATATCCCACTCAACATCTCCAGCTGCTGCTGGAATGTTCTTAGTACGCAATAAGGACGGTACAATAAGACCCATTATTGATTATAGAGCTTTAAACGAAATTACTGTTAAAAACAGGTATCCTCTACCCCTCATACCCGAATTATTGGAACGTTTAAACGAAGCTACAATTTATTCAAAACTTGATCTTAAGGGGGCTTACAATCTTATCCGTATGAAAGAAGGTCATGAGTGGAAAACCGCCTTTAGAACCCGTTATGGGCTCTTTCAATATAATGTAATGCCCTTCGGCTTAAGCAATGCTCCTGCAACATTCCAGCATTTTATTAATGAAATATTCCACGACCTTATGGACATCTGTGTTATAATTTACTTAGATGATATTCTAATATACTCCAAAACACCCTCTGATCACGAAAAGCATGTAAGATGGGTACTCACCCGTCTCAAGGAGCACAAATTATATGCTAAATTAGAAAAATGTGTATTCCATGTCTCTAAGATAAAATTTTTAGGTTATATAATAACTCCTAACCATGTACAAATGGATCCTGACAAAGTGTCTGCCATTAAAGATTGGCCAGCTCCCACTACTGTGAAAGCGTTACAACGCTTTATCGGTTTCGCTAATTTTTATCGAAAGTTTATTAAAAACTTTTCTTCAATAGTAAGACCACTGACACAACTGACTAGTGTTAATCAAAAATTTAAATGGTCTCAAAAAGCTCAAGAAACCTTCGAAAAACTTAAAGAATTATTTTCTACAGCACCAATCTTATCACTACCCAACTTTGATCTCCAATTCCAACTTGAAGCAGATGCCTCTAATACTGGCATAGGAGCAGTACTCTCCCAACAACAAGTTGAGAATGGGGAAATTCACCCCATTGCATTTTACTCAAGAACCTTAACTAGTGCAGAAAGTAATTATAGTGTGGGGGACAAAGAATTGTTAGCAATAAAGAGTGCCCTTGAACAATGGAGACATCTCCTAGAAGGATCTAAACTTCCATTCATTATTTTTACTGACCATAAGAATCTTGAATATTTAAAAAAGAACAAGACTTTGACAGCCAGACAAGCGAGATGGTCTCTATTTTTAGACCGTTTTAACTTTATAATTACCTACAAACCAGGCAGTCAAAATACTAAGGCTGATGCTTTATCACGTATAAACGAAAGCTTAACTCATGAACCACCTAATTTTACTATCCCTCCTGAAAAAATCATAGGCGTCCTGACACCTATAGAACAAGAGGTTCACAAGGCTTTAAAACAAGATTCAATACCCCACCAAACTTGTGTTAAAGACTCTCAATCTGGATTGTACTATCATAACAGTCAATTGTATATACCCAAGAGCATGAGATCATCAATACTCACACACACCCATGATGATACAATGTCTGGTCATCCTGGAATTAAAAAGACCATTGAACTAACCCGACGTAATTTCTGGTGGCCTGGCATGAACAAATATATATATGACTATGTATCAGGATGTGAAAATTGTGCCCGAAATAAATTAGTTCATAAGAGACCAATTGGTCTACTTACACCTCTGCCTATCCCAGATAAACCATGGAGTACCATAGCCATGGATTTTATTGTTGAACTCCCACTCACTCAACAATATAATACTATCATGGTAATAATTGACCATTTAACCAGACTAGCTCATTTTATCCCACTTAAGGGATTACCCTCAGCTATGACTACGGCTAAGGTATTTATCGATCATATAGTCAGACTACATGGTTTACCCTCCAACATAATTACAGATAGGGGAACGCAATTTACCTCATCCTTCTGGAGATCTCTGTGTAAATTGCTAAAGATTGACCACCTTTATACCACTGCTTTCCATCCCCAGACTAATGGACTCACAGAGAGACTTAATCAGACCATAGAACAATTCTTACGATGTTACATATCACATCTCCAAGATGATTGGACCGTTTTTCTTCCCATGGCCGAATTCACATATAACAATTCCATAAGTACTTCAATCAAAACTTCTCCCTTTTTTGCAACATATGGTTACCACCCAAACACTATATCTCTCTCTAACAAATCTGTAAACTCTCCCACAGCTACTGAATTTACATCTAACCTCCACGAAAGGTTAACTGTCCTGAAAAGACATCTACATGAAGCCAAACAATATCAAAAATCATACTATGACTTAAAACATCGTAGGGGTCCTGATTATAAGGTTGGGGACTTAGTACTTCTCTCAACAAAAAATCTTAAACTCAAAGTTCCTAGCAAGAAACTGGCGAATCAATTCTTGGGTCCGTTTCCAATAGAACATGTGATAAATTCCAATGTGGTTAGACTTAAACTGCCAAAAGACTACAAAATACATCCTTCTTTCCATATCTCATTGTTGAAACCATTCCCAACCAAAAACCATCCTTCTTCTATTCCGCCACCACCTGTTATGGTTGATCATCAAGAAGAATTCGAGGTTGAATCCATACTGGATTCTAGGATACACAGAAATAAACTGGAATATCTCATTAAATGGAAAGGTTACGGCCCTGAGGAAAACTCCTGGCTCATTCATTCCGAAGTCCATTCGCCCCGATTGATCAAGTTCTTCCATAAGAAATATCCACTTAAACCTCACGCAGAATCCCCAGGGGTGATTCCCTGAGGAGGGGGCATGTGATATCCCTTTAAATCTAAAACCTGCATTAGCACTTCCTTCCTATTTAAGGAAGTGCTTACCCATTAATCAGGGCCTGAAAATTGAAGTTGTTTCTCACTTCTCCTTGCTCCTCTGAGGAGCTACTACCACATTGTGCATTTGTTGCTTAACCTTCAGGTCTTTTACATCGCCTTCGATACCCGCTGGGTATCTACTTTTGCCTCTATCCTGACCGGGACCATCTTCCGGATTCATCCGCCAAACGGAACTTCTTTCACCACGCCGAAGTCGCGCTCACACCAAACAGACGCTGAACCTAAGAGCTGCAACTTACCTCTCAACCTTTATATCCAAAAGGCATTACCGCTCCCCACGCTTCATACCACCGCTACTGTTAAGATAAGTACCGCTCTCCACGCTACAATTTATTCATTCATAAAGGTTAAACCTTAAACACCATTGTTTGTTATTGGAGATATCTATAACCTTTATTGTGATTCTCATCTGACTCAGTAGATTGCGGTTTGGGATTCAAGCTAGTATGTCTGGACTGTGTATATATTTTATTGCGTGAAAGTGTGAGTGCGTGAAGAAATTACCTTTACTTTATCAAGCAGTCTAAATCCTTTGCCTTGCTTTATATGCTTTAATCAGCATTTTCTGTTGCATAATTTTGTAACACATATGACTTTCTCTGAACTTAAATCTCAGTTACTCATAATCTTTCCTGAATATTTATATATTCATACCTTAGTGAAATTTCATAATATTCTATCAATTACAAAATTAATGACTCACCTTAAATAAGTAAGTTTAATAAATCATTTTCTCTTGCTTATTTTAAGAAAAGAGCAACAAAACCTTTATTTTTCCATATTTAAATCATCACACTATTAGATAACTTTTGGTTATCACAGCCTGTGTCTAACTGTCTATCTGACTTACAAAGCATACTGTTGTTAATTGCTGCCCTACGTAGCAGCCAGCCAGTGCGACCACTCATATGTGCATTGCACTTCTTAACATTATTTTAATATTAAAATCTAAAATTTAAAAATATTTTGCTAGTGTAATCTAACTTAATTTTCTATCAGGCCTGTGTTTTTGTCACTTACACAGCATACTGTGTTAAATTGCTGCCCTACCTACCATCCACGACTCATATCTGCCAGCCTGTGTGCCAGGCCCAACTAGCCAATTAGTGGCACCAATCATAATTCTTGTAACAGTATATAAAAAAATAAAAATCATAATTTTTTGGACTGCAAATATTCAGTCTCCTAGTGTCCTTGAATTGCATTTACCTCCTGCCGGCCAGCCTTTTGTGCCAGGCCGTCTTGCCAACTAATTACACCAATCCTAATTGTTGTCACAGTATAGTTACTAATTAAAATTAAAAAATTCTTGATTGTTGATCTTAATCCTCAGTTTGCTCGTGCCCTAGAATTGCACTTTTCTCCTGCCTTCCAAGCCTGTGTGCCAGGCCTACTTGAAAAATATTTACACCAATCATATTTGTTGTAACAGTATTCTTAGTAATTAAAAATTAAAATTTTGGGTAATATTTGTGGCGAATCCTCAGTTTGCTGGTGCCAGTGAATTGCACTTTCCTCCTGCCTTGCAGCCTGAGGTGTGCCAGACCCACCTAGCCAATTATTGCCAGCAATCCTATTTTTTTTAACAGTATTGCAAAAATTGTCAATCATCACTGTTTTGACTGTCAGTATTCAGTCTCCTAGTGTCCTTGAATTGCATTTACCTCCTGCCTGCCAGCCTTTTGTGCCAGGCTGTCTTGCCAACTATTTACACCAATCCTAATTGTTGTCACAGTATAGTTACTAATTAAAATTAAAAAAATATTTGATTGTTGATCTTAATCCTCAGTTTGCTCGTGCCCTACAATTGCACTTTTCTACTGCCTTCCAAGCTTGTGTGCCAGGCCTACTTGAAAAATATTTACACCAATCATATTTGTTGTCACAGTATTCTTAGTAATTAAAAATTAAAATTTTGGTTAATATTTGTTGGGAATCCTCAGTTTGCTGGTGCCAGTGAATTGCACTTTCCTCCTGCCTTGCAGCCTGCTGTGTGCCAGGCCCACCTAGCCAATTATTGCCAGCAATCATATTTCTTTTAACAGTATTGCAAAAATTGTCATTCATCACTGTTTTGACTGTCAGTATTCAGTCTCCTAGTGTCCTTGAATTGCATTTACCTCTTGCCTGCCAGCCTTTTGTGCCAGGCCGTCTTGCCAACTATTTACACCAATCCTAATTGTTGTCACAGTATAGTTACTAATTAAAATTAAAAAATTCTTGATTGTTGATCTTAATCCTCAGTTTGCTCGTGCCCTAGAATTGCACTTTTCTTCTGCCTTCCATGCCTGTGTGCCAGGCCTACTTGAAAAATATTTACACCAATCATATTTGTTGTCACAGTATTCTTAGTAATTAAAAATTAAAATTTTGGGTAATATTTGTGGCGAATCCTCAGTTTGCTGGTGCCAGTGAATTGCACTTTCCTCCTGCCTTGCAGCCTGCTGTGTGCCAGGCCCACCTAGCCAATTATTGCCAGCAATCATATTTCTTTTAACAGTATTGCAAAAATTGTCAATCATCACTGTTTTGACTGACAGTATTCAGTCTCCTAGTGTCCTTGAATTGCATTTACCTCCTGCCTGCCAGCCTTTTGTGCCAGGCCGTCTTGCCAACTATTTACACCAATCCTAATTGTTGTCACAGTATAGTTACTAATTAAAATTAAAAAATTTTGATTGTTGATCTTATTACTCAGTTTGCTCATGCCATTGAATTGCACTTTTCTACTGCCTGCCAGCCTGTGTGCCAGGCCCAACTATCCAATTAGTGCCAGCAATCATATTTCTTTTAACAGTATTGCAAAATATGTCAATCATCACTGTTTTGACTGTCAATCTGCAGTCTACTAGTGTCCTTGAATTGCATTTTCCTCCTGCCTGTGTGCCAGTCCCAACTAGCCAATTAGTGCCACCAATCATATTTATTGTCACAGGATTGGAATTTTTGTTAATCATAACTGTTTTGACTGTGATTCTTCAGTCTCCTAGTGCCATTGAATTGCAGTTTCCTTTCTCCCAGCGTGTGTGCCAGACAGGCCCATTTGCCAACTAGTGCCAAACAATCATATTTGTTGTCACAGTACTTGTAATATTTAAAAAAAATAACAATTTGTTATTTTTAAAACATCTGTCTTTTTTGTTGTTGTCAGTATCACAGCGTATACTGTGCCCACTTTCACAGTGCCACCACTCAATTGGTGTAATAGTATTGTTAGTGTCCATTTTTAAAAAAATGACAGGCAGAGGCAGGCCACCCCGCAGGTTTCGTGGTCGTGGTCGTGGTGCTGTGATTCCTTTAGACCCTACAAATATGCACATTGTTCAGACGCCGGGTGTCAGGGGGGACGCGAAAACTTCTGAGGAGGACCTAGTTGAATGGCTAACACAGGACACCCAATCTTCTTCAGCTTCCGCTGCTAGTCCTCCTAACCTTGATGCACCATTTACGTCCAGCTGTGCTTTGGGCAGGTCTCAAGTGACCAGTGCCACTCCCCCGCCTGTCGCCACCACCAACACTAGCACCACAGCCGCTTCACTTGATCTGTCACAGGAGTTATTGACACATCATTTGGAAGAAATGAGTGATGTGCAACCATCATTGACAGAGGATGTAGATAATAGTGATCAGTCTCAGTCAGGCAGCATTACCGACATGGAGGTATGGTGTGATGATGATGATGATGATGATGTTGTACCCGCTGCTGCTTCCTTTCTTGATGTTTCAGATACAAGTGAAGCGGTTGATGATGATGTGTCGGTGGATGTCACGTGGGTGCCTGCTAGAAGAGAAGAAGAAGAGGGGGAAAGTTCAGATGGGGAGACAGAGAGGAGGAGGGGACGATTTGGAAGCATGGGGAGGTCATCTCAAGGAGATAGTGGCACAGTCAGACAGCATGCATCGTCACCAGGGATCAGCCAGACAGCACGCCGACGCCCATCAACGCATGCTGTTGCCACCACCAGAATGCCGTCATCGCAGAGCTCAGCAGTGTGGCATTTTTTGTGTGTGTCTGCTTCTGACAACAGCGATGCCATTTGCAACCTGTGCCAAAAGAAACTGAGTCGTGGGAAGTCCAACACCCACCTAGGTACAACTGCTTTGCGAAGGCACATGGTCTCCCATCACAAAGGTCGATGGGAAGAACACATGAGTAGAAGCAGCACACAAAGTGAAAGTCGCCCTCCTCCTCCTGCTCCAGCATCTTCAGCCACGTCAACCAGTGCTGTCCTCCTTGCCCCCTCTCAACCATCCTCCACTCAGTCTCTCTTACGTAGCAGTTCCTGGTCATCTGCCCACAGTCAGGTGTCTGTCAAGGACATGTTTGAGCGTAAGAAGCCAATTTCTCAAAGTCATCCCCTTGTCCGGCGTCTGACAGCTGGCTTGTCTGAACTCTTAGCCCGCCAGCTTTTACCATACAAGCTGGTGGAGTCTGATGCTTTCAAAAAATTTGTATCTATTGGGACACCGCAGTGGAAGGTACCTGGCAGAAATTTCTTTTACAAAAGGCAATCCCAAACCTGTACTCTGTTGTGAGAAAGGAAGTTATGGCATGTCTGGCACACAGCGTTGGGGCAAGGGTCCATATGACCACGGATAGCTGGTCTGCAAAGCATGGTCAGGGCAGGTATATCACCTACACTGCGCATTGGGTAAACCTGCTGACTTCTGACAAGCATGGAATGCGTGGCTCTGCAGAAGAGTTGGTGACACCGCCACGACTTGCAGGCAGGCCTGCTGCTACCTCCTCTACTCCTCCTACTCCATCCTCTTCCCTAACCTCTTCCTCGGCTGAGTCCTCTTCAACTTCTGCGTCTTGCTCCACATCTATGGCACCCCCCAGCTCCCCAGGTACTATGCTACATCCAGGGTAAGGCAGTGTCACGCCGTCTTGGGGTTGACTTGCCTGAAAGCGGAGAGTCACACCGCACCAGCACTCCTGACCGCCCTAAACGCACAGGTGGATCAGTGGCTGACTCCGCACCAACTGGAGATTGGCAAGGTTGTTTCTGACAATGGAAGTAATTTGGTGGCGGCATTGAAATTGGGCAAGTTGACACATGTGCCGTGCATGGCACATGTGTGTAATCTAATTGTACAACGATTTGTCCATAAGTACCCTGGCTTACAGGACGTCCTGAAGCAGGCCAGGAAGGTGTGTGGCCATTTCAGGCGTTCCTACATGGCCATGGCGCACTTGTCCGATATCCAGCGTCGAAACAACCTGCCAGTGAGGCGCTTGATTTGCGACAGCCCGACACGGTGGAATTCAACACTCCTAATGTTTGACCGCCTGCTCCAACAAGAAAAAGCTGTTAATGAGTATTTGTATGACCGGGGTGCTAGGACAGCCTCTGGGGAGCTGGGGATATTTTTGCTAAATTACTGGACGCTCATGCGCAATGCCTGTAGGCTCATGCGTCCTTTTGAGGAGGTGACAAACCTTGTCAGTCGCACCGAAGGCACCATCAGCGACATCATACCATTTGTTTTCTTCCTGCGAAGAGTGCTGGATCAGGCAGTAGATGAGCGTGAAGAGGAAGAGGAAGAGTTGTGGTGTCCATCACCCCCACAAACAGCCTTATCAGCATCGCTTGCTGGACCTGCGGCAACGCAGGAAGAGGATTGTGAGGAAGAGGAGTCAGAGGAGGAATGTGGCTTTGAGGAGGAGGAGGAGGAGGAGGAAGACCGAGCACAACAGGCATCCCAGGGTGCTCGTTGTTGTCACCTCTCTGGTACCCGTGGTGTTGTACGTGGCTGGGGGGAACAAGATACAATCAGTGAGATCAGTGAGGAGGAGGAACGGGACATGATTAGCTCGGCATCCAACCTTGTTCAAATGGGTTCTTTCATGCTGTCGTGCCTGTTGAGGGACCCTCGAATAAAAAAGCTGAAGGAGAACGACCTGTACTGGATGTCCACGCTCCTCGACCCCCGGTATAAGCATAAAGTGCCTGAAATATTACCAAATTCCTGCAAATCCGAAAGGATGGAGCATTTTAAGAATAAATTAAAAACTATGCTTTACACAGCGTATAAGGGTGATGTCACAGCACCACGGGAATGTAACAGGGGAAGAGATGAAATGAATCCTCCTCCTCCTCCCACGACCATGGCGGCAAGGACAGGACGCTTTCCTGACGTCTTGTTGATGGAGGACATGCGTACCTTTTTAACTCCCATGCACCATCAGAGCCTTTCGGGATCCAGCCTTAGAGAAAGACTCAACCGACAGGTAGCAGACTACCTAGCTTTAACTGCGGATCTCGACACTCTCAGGAGCGATGGACCCCTTGACTACTGGGTGTGCAGGCTGGACTTGTGGCCTGAGCTATCCCAATTTGCAATGGAACTTCTGGCCTGCCCCGCTTCAAGTGTCCTGTCCGAAAGGACTTTCAGTGCAGCAGGAGGTTTTGTCACCTAGAAGTTGCCTAGGTCAAAAAAGCCTTGACTATCTCACTTTTATAAAAATGAATGAGGGCTGGATCCCGAAGGGACTGACATTGGGCGATACATTTGAATAAAAAAGGCCTGATGATGAGATGAGCTGGCTTGGGCTACAACTGGTACACAGGCTGGCCTTTTTTTTTTTTTTATAAAGCCGGAGGACTTGCTTGACTTATCTGCCAACAACTAGTGTTCAAGCCACAAGCTTTTAGGGGACTTTATAAATGTTTTACAAACATCAATTTTTCTGGCCGCTGCTACAGCAGTTGCTACAACAATACCCCAATTTTTCAGTCATTTGTACATTCCGAATTTTTCTGGCCTCTGCTGCAGCTCAGTGGGTACAAAACTCAAATAAAAAAAATAAGGCACATAACACTAGTGATTAAACTGTTACGAATTGTACAACTTAGCACACCACTCATATCTGGTGGACCATTAAATTGAACGCAAAATGCCACAAATTTGAAAGAGTAGGACCGACCAAGCATCTTTATCCGTCTCTTGGTTGCTCTAAATTATCTCCGTGTTCCATCTATGCCATACCTGTACTCTATTGTGCAAAAGGGTGGCATAAGTGGTGTTTCATGCTGTTGTGCCTGTTGCGGGTTGTGGCCCATGGTATAAAAAGGCTGAAGGAGAACGACCTGTAATGGGTGCCCCATCAAATTTTTAGAAAAATGTTCCTGGTTCCTCTCAATTATCTCTGGGTTTCTAAAATGGATGCCATACCTGTACTCGCTTGTGCAAAAGGATGCCATATGTGGTGGTGTTTCCTGCAGTTGTTTCTGTTGAGGGTGCTGGACCCTCTTATAAAAAAGCTGAAGGAGAACGACCTGGAGTGGGAGTCCAAGCATGGTTTTTGGGGCTATTTCACTTTTCCAAACAATTATCTGTGGGTTTCTAAAATCAATGCCGTACCAGTACTCTATTGTTCAAAAGTATGCCATATGTTCTCTTTCCTGCTGGTATTTTGTTTGAGGGTCCTGGACCCTCTTATAAAAAGGCCTAAGGAGAAAGAGGTGTACTGGGTGTCCACTCATTTTTTTTTTCTATTTCACATTTGACCAAAATTATCTTTGGGTTTGTAAAATTAATGCTGTACCTGTACTCTATTGTTCAAAATGATGCCATACGTCCTCTTTCCTGCTGGTGTTTTTTTTGAGGGTCCTGGACCCTCTTATAAAAAGGCCTAAGGAGAAAGAAGTGTACTGGGTGTCCATCGAATCATTTTTTTTTTATTCAAATTTCCATTTGCAACAAATTATCTCTGGGTTTCTAAAATCAATGCCTTTCCTGTACTCTATTGTTCAAAAGGATGCCATACGTCCTCTTTCCTGATGGTGTTTTTTTTTAGGGTCCTGGACCCTCTTATAAAAAGGCCTAAGGAGAAAGAGGTGTACTGGGTGTCCACTCATTTTTTTTTTCTATCTAACAATTGACCAAAATGATCTCTGGGTTTGTAAAATCAATGCTGTACCTGTACTCTATTGTTCAAAAGGATGCCATACGTCCTCTTTCCTGCTGGTGTTTTTTTTTGAGGGTCCAGGACCCTCTTATAGAAAGGCCTAAGGAGAAAGAAGTGCACTGGGTGTCCATCGAATCATTTTTTTTATTCAAATTTCCATTTGCAAAAAATTATCTCTGGGTTTCTAAAATCAATGCCTTTCCTGTACTCTATTGTTCAAAAGGATGCCATATGTCCTCTTTCCTGCTGGTGTTTTGTTTGAGGGTCCTGGACCTTCCTATAAAAAGGCCTAAGGAGAAAGAATTGTACTGGGTGTCCATCGAATCATTTTTTTGATTCAAATTCCCGGTTGCAACAAATTATCTCCGGGTTTCTAAAATCAATGCCTTTCCTATAATCTTTTTTTCAAAAGGATGCCATATGTCCTCTTTCCTTCTGCTGGTTTTGTTGAGTGTCCTGGAGCCTCTGCTAAAAAGGCCTAAGGATAAATCAGTGTACTGGGTGTCTATTCAATGTTTTTTTAGATTTCCCGGTTGTAACAAATTATCTCTGTGTTTCTAAAATCAATGCCTTTCCTGTAATCTATTTTTCAAAAGGATGCCATATGTCCTCTTTCATGCTGTTGTTTCTGTTGAGGCTCCGGGACCCTCTTATAAAAAGGCCTAAGGATAAAGAAGTGTACTGGGTGTCCAATCAATTTTTTTTTCTATTTCCGGGTCATATAAATGATCTCTGTGTTTCTAAAATCAATGCCTTTCCTGTAATCTAATTTACAAAAGTATGCCATATGTCCTCTTTCCTGCTGCTGGTTTTGTTGAGGGTCCTGGAGCCTCTGCTAAAAAGGCCTAAGGATAAAGAAGTGTACTGGGTGTCTAATCTATGTTTTTTTAGATTTCACGGTTGCAAAAAATTATCCACGGGTTTCTAAAATCAATGCCTTTCCTGTAATCTATTATTCACAAGGATGCCATATGTACTCTTTCATGGTGTTGTTTCTGTTGAGGCTCTGGGAGCCTCTTATTAAAAAGGCGTAAGGATAAATAAATGTACTGGGTGTCTAATCAATGTTTTTTTCTATTTCCCGGTTGCAACTAATGATCTCTGTGTTTCTGAAATCAATGCCTTTCCTATAATCTTTTTTTCAAAAGGATGCCATATGTCCTCTTTCCTGCTGCTGGTTTTGTTGAGGGTCCTGGAGCCTCTGCTGAGCATAATAAAAAAAAAAAAATAATAATTTAACTTGACTTAATAACTGAAGCATGACTTCAGGAGTCAGGTGTAGTCGTAGGTAGTGGTTGTTAGCCGATTCTTTTTAATGCAAATTGCAATTGCCACAGCGTGCATAAAATGTGCGTCACTAGTCACTCTCCAAATCTTACCTTTTTTTTCATTCTGGATTATTTTGGTGACCAACGCCATATTGGAAAGGCAAAATACAGGTCTCCGTACCCGTTGATATAAGGGTTGACTAGTGCTTTTCCTTCTCTTTGTCAATAGTTGTGATTAACGAGTTGCCAAGTTACTATAGAACTGGTTTGATAACCCAGGGTCCTGGGGGGGTATATTGGCGTCAGCTTTGACAATGACAGCACTATCAGGCTAGAGAGGCCTCTCAGTGTCGCGGCTAGCTGTAACGAAGGCAGCTGAGGAACATAGGTAAGCCGATATGAGTAAGGTATCTCCAGGCTCCTCTTGGATAGCCCCAGAAAGTGTGACTATGAATCCCAAAAAGAAAATTAAATTAAGGTTGAAAACTAACTCCAAAGTAACTTGTAAGACCTGGAGCTCCTCAAACACACGTCCTACCGCAGCAGCTATAGGCTCCGCCACCCACAAATCTTAACTTTTTAATGCCAATTGATATTGCCACAGCTGGAACAACAGTAAATAACATGTGCGTCACCACAGTCTCCGAAGCTGTTGTCGGATGTATACAAAAACACTGATAAAGTATTCCTTTCGGGGCGCAAAGAGATGGCTACCGGAACACTCCAGGAACTTCACAAGAGTTGCTGTCTTGTGTTTCTGGTGATGTTTGAGACATCTGGGTAGTGTACAGGGAGGCCCAAAATCCTCTCCATCTCTGTGCACCACAGGACAGGACGTCCTTGTCATCCATAAGCACATGAAATTGCTGGCATTTTCGTTGCTTCAAGAAGTTCAGCTTTTGTGGTGATAGTGCAGAATTAAATAAACTTTGGTTTCCTACCATACTCAAGACAATCTTGTAGTTCAAGCTTCGGACTTGCTGTGGGAAACAGTGGCCTGTCCATACCAGGAAGATGATTTAGACAGAAGTAACGAGCTCTGCTTGCAGGTGACACAATCATCAAAGGGGTTGCGTGCAGAATATGGCTGATGGCCCCTTATTCACATGTTTGTCCAGAGCCACAACATTTGCAAACAGCCAGAAGAAAGGTCGGTTCTCACCAGCCTTAAGTTGAGCTTCATTTACCAAATGCTGATATTCAAAAAATAGACAAACAGTGCCTTAAATAACACATTTGCGATATGGATTCACCAGAGCAAGGTCATTGCAAGTACTAAGTTCCCACGATAACAAAATTAAAATGCCACTACGCAATCTTCACCTTCACATTATTATTGTCACACTCCATTGTACTCCTATGCCCAGCTCCCTGCTCTTGTTTTTGTTGAGGGTCCTGGAGCCTCTACTAAAAAGGCCTATGGATAAAGAAGTGTACTGGGTGTCTGTTCAATGTTTTTTTCTATTTCCCGGTTGCAAATAATGATCTGTGGGTTTCTAAAATCAATGCCTTTCTTGTAATCTATTATTCAAAAGGATGACATATGTCCTCTTTCATGCTGTTGTTTCGGTTGAGGCTCCGGGACCCTCTTATTAAAAAGGCCTGAGGAAAAATAAGTGTACTGGGTGTCTAATCAATGTTTTTTTCTATTTCCCGGTTGCAAATAATGATCTGTGGGTTTCTAAAATCAATGCCTTTCTTGTAATCTATTATTCAAAAGGATGACATATGTCCTCTTTCATGCTGTTGTTTCGGTTGAGGCTCCGGGACCCTCTTATTAAAAAGGCCTGAGGAAAAATAAGTGTACTGGGTGTCTAATCAATGTTTTTTTCTATTTCCCGGTTGCAAATAATGATCTGTGGGTTTCTAAAATCAATGCCTTTCTTGTAATCTATTATTCAAAAGGATGACATATGTCCTCTTTCATGCTGTTGTTTCGGTTGAGGCTCCGGGACCCTCTTATTAAAAAGGCCTGAGGAAAAATAAGTGTACTGGGTGTCTAATCAATGTTTTTTTCTATTTCCCGGGTCATATAAATGATCTCTGGGATTCTAAAATCAATGCCTTTCCTGTAATCTATTATTCAAAAGGATGAGATATGTCCTCTTTCATGCTGTTGTTTCGGTTGAGGCTCCGGGACCCTCTTATTAAAAAGGCCTGAGGAAAAATAAGTGTACTGGGTGTCTAATCAATGTTTTTTTCTATTTCCCGGTTACAAATAATGATCTGTGGGTTTCTAAAATCAATGCCTTTCTTGTAATCTATTATTCAAAAGGATGACATATGTCCTCTTTCATGCTGTTGTTTCGGTTGAGGCTCCGGGACCCTCTTATTAAAAAGGCCTGAGGAAAAATAAGAGTACTGGGTGTCTAATCAATGTTTTTTTCTATTTCCCGGTTGCAAATAAAGATCTCTGGGTTTCTAAAATCAATGCCTTTCCTGTAATCTATTATTCAAAAGGATGACATATCTCCTCTTTCATGCTGTTGTTTCGGTTGAGGCTCCGGGACCCTCTTATTAAAAAGACCTGAGGAAAAATAAGTGTACTAAGTGTCTAATCAATGTTTTTTTCTATTTCCCGGGTCATATAAATGATCTCTGGGATTCTAAAATCAATGCCTTTCCTGTAATGTATTATTCAAATGGATGACATATCTCCTCTTTCATGCTGTTGTTTCGGTTGAGGCTCCGGGACCCTCTTATTAAAAAGGCCTGAGGAAAAATAAGTGTACTGAGTGTCTAATCAATGTTTTTTTCTATTTCCCGGGTCATATAAAGATCTGTGGGTTTCTAAAATCAATGCCTTTCTTGTAATCTATTATTCAAAAGGATGACATATGTCCTCTTTCATGCTGTTGTTTCGGTTGAGGCTCCGGGACCCTCTTATTAAAAAGGCCTGAGGAAAAATAAGTGTACTGGGTGTCTAATCAATGTTTTTTTCTATTTCCCGGTTGCAAATAATGATCTGTGGGTTTCTAAAATCAATGCCTTTCTTGTAATCTATTATTCAAAAGGATGACATATGTCCTCTTTCATGCTGTTGTTTCGGTTGAGGCTCTGGGACCCTCTTATTAAAAAGGCCTGAGGAAAAATAAGTGTACTGGGTGTCTAATCAATGTTTTTTTCTATTTCCCGGTTGCAAATAAAGATCTCTGGGTTTCTAAAATCAATGCCTTTCCTGTAATCTATTATTCAAAAGGATGACATATCTCCTCTTTCATGCTGTTGTTTCGGTTGAGGCTCCGGGACTCTCTTATTAAAAAGGCCTGAGGAAAAATAAGTGTACTGAGTGTCTAATCAATGTTTTTTTCTATTTCCCGGGTCATATAAATGATCTCTGGGATTCTAAAATCAATGCCTTTCCTGTAATCTATTATTCAAAAGGATGACATATCTCCTCTTTCATGCTGTTGTTTCGGTTGAGGCTCCGGGACCCTCTTATTAAAAAGGCCTGAGGAAAAATAAGTGTACTGAGTGTCTAATCAATGTTTTTTTCTATTTCCCGGGTCATATAAATGATCTCTGGGATTCTAAAATCAATGCCTTTCCTGTAATCTATTATTCAAAACGATGACATATGTCCTCTTTCATGCTGTTGTTTTGGTTGAGGCTCCGGGACCCTCTTATTAAAAAGGCCTGAGGATAAATAAGTGTACTGGGTGTCTAATCAATGTTTTTTTCTATTTCCCGGGTCATATAAATGATCTCTGGGATTATAAAATAAATGCCTTAACTGTAATCAATTGTTCACAAGGATGCCATATGTCCTCTTTCATGCTGTTGTTTCAGTTGAGCCCTGGGAGCCTCTTATAAAAAGGCCTAAGGATAAAGAAGTGTTCTGGGTGTCCAATCAATGTTTTTTTTTATTTCACAGTTGCAAAAAAATTATCTATGGCTTTGTAAAATCTATGCCTTACCTGTCATCTATTGTTCAAAAGGATGCCATATGTCCTCTTTCCTGCTGTTGTTTTTGTTGGGGGTCCGGAACACTATTCTAAAAAGGCCGAAGGAGAACGACCTGTACTGTACTTGGTGTCCAATCATGTTTTTGTTTTCAATTTCACGGTTCATAATAAATATCGCCGTGTAACTAAAATCAATGCCATACCTGTACTCTGTTGTTCAAAAGGATGGCATATGTGGTGTTTCATTCTGTTGTGGTTGTTGAGGGTCGTGGCCTAGGAAAAGCGTATAAAACGGCTGAAGGAGAACAACCTGTACAGCCTTGCTCCTCTTTTTAGGCAGGCCAGCTCTTTGCATACATGCCCACAGACTCTGTAACGCATGCCTCTTTTAGGGAGAGGTGCAGCCATAATGCAGGGTCAGAACCTCTGCCTGCAACTGTTATACTCGATTTTGCGAAAGGAAGTAACCTTACCATGGTTCCCTGCACGCACGTATTGTTGTTATATTTTTGGTGAGGGTAATCATGATGGCCATGTAGACCACCACCACTGAGAGTCCTGAAAGTAACAGGGATGAGATGAAAGAGCTAAGAATAGTAGAACTTGAAACAACAGAGTTAGCCATGGGTGTTAGTGCAAAACCGCTTGGCTTTTTTTTGGCTTTGGGTGCGGCTATTCATGCAGGCCATATAGAGCTGCCACCATTCGGTGTCGTATCAGCTATTAAACTAATAAGAACAGTACTACCAAAATACAGCCAATGAAGGGCCTTAGGAAGACTGAGCCAAGGTTGGATTGTAGTATTTGGTTAGGCTAATCATGATGGCCATGTAGACCACCACCGAGAGTCCTGATGATGAGATGAAAGTGCTAAGAATAGTACTACTTGAAACAACAGAGTTAGCCATGGGTGTTAATCCAAGACCGCTTGGATTTATTTTTGTATTGGGTGCGGCTAATCTTGCAGGCCATATAGAGCTGCCACCATTCGGTGTTGTATCAGCTATAAAAATAATAAGAACTGTACTATCAAAATACAGCCAATGAAGGGCCTATGAAGACTGAGCAAAGGTTGGATTGTAGTATTTTGTTCGGCTAATCATGATGGCCATGTAGACCACCCATAACAGGGATGAAAGTGCTAAGAATAGTACTAATTGAAACAACCGAGTTAGCCATGGGTGTTAGTCTAAGACTACTCGGCTTTTTTTTGGGTTTGGGTGCAGCTAATCATGAAGGCCAGATAGACCTGCCACCATTTGGTGTTGTAACAGGTATGAAACTGCAAAGAACAGTACTACTTAGCACAACCTACTTACCATGGGTCCCAGAGCATATGTTTGGTTATTATATTTTGTAAGGGTAATCATGCAGGCCATATAGACCTCCACCGATAGGGTGAGTATGAGTAACAGCTATTAAAATGCGAAGGACATTACTAATTAACACAACATAGTTACCATGGGTCGCAGACCAAGAGCAGATGTCTTATTATTATATTTTGTATGGGTAATCATCCAGGCCGTATAGACCTCACCAAATAGGGGGAGTTACAGAGATTAAAGTGATAAGAATGGTAGTACTTAAAACACAACCTAGTTAAAATAGGTACCAGACCGCATGTCTTATTATTATATTTTTTCAGGGTAATCAGGCAGGCCATATAGAACACCCCCGATAGGGGGGGGGGAACAGGGATTAAAGTGCTAAGAAAAGTACTAATTAACACAAGCTAGTTGGGTCCAAGAACGCATGTTTAATTATTAGACTTTATTAGGGTAATTATATATCTAACAAATCTATCTATTTCTCTTCTATCGATTCTATCTAACTATCAATCTATGTATATCTATCTATCCTATCTATTAATCTATCTTCTGTCCGGGATGTTTTGAGACAGCCACTTTGGGAATGTTAGTTGATTTAGGCCCATTATGGCTTAAAAGCAGACTCTGCATAAACTATGTAATTTTCCATGGGAGTTTTGCCAGGGATCCCCCTCCAGCATGCGACAGTCCAGGTGTTAGTACCCTTGAAACAACTTTTCCATCACTATTGTGGCCAGAAAGAGTCCTTGTAGGTTTTAAAGTTCGCCTGCCTATTGAATTCAATGGCAGTTCGCGCGGTTCGCGGGTTCGCGAACAATACCGGAAGTTCGAGTCCGCCGTTCGCGAACCAAAAATTTTAGGTTCGCGACATCACTAGCCACCAACAGATTTCCAGTATTTTTGTTGTGGACAGCTTTTGACCCTACCAGTAAAGACCTGTCTTATCCTTTAATTTGAGAGGGACAGTCCCTAATTCTGAGCTCTGTCCTGCTGCCCCTCTGAGACAGCTAAATAATAAATAATAAATAATTTGCAGAATTACCAATACCCCAGACAATAGACTACCCAGACACAACCATGAACTGCCCAAGCATGCCCACGATCCCGTCCACTATACACCGCCCCCTCCTGACACAAACCCCTCAACATCCCGAGTCCCCAATGCCTAGCCATAAATATTGAAAGGTGTGTTTTTATGATGTAGAAGTTGCTTTATCTTGCCCCTTTAAATGACATGGAAAAAAACTTAAGAGGACCTCTGTATTTATTTAGTCTCATGTTCCTGAGTCAAATCATATGAAGGAATTTGTGCAAATGCACGTGAACACATTATCACTGTACAAATTAGCACACACACACTGACAAAAAAAAGAAAAATAGGGACGTAGGAATGGAAAGAAAGAAAGAAAGAAAGAAAGAAAGAAAAAAATGTAACACACAGTCATTTTTATTTTTTAATGTATTCGATCCATCATTTCAGCCTTTATTGGGCTTATTTTAGGGTTCCATTACAATAAACCTGTAATTAAAAATCAGCCAAGAGGACTCAACAAATTGCCATATCGCCATCTAGTGGCCACAAATTCTAGTTGCAGTTTTGTGCAGTATATCTGTATCATGGAAATTGCTTTTACTTGTAGTACTATTGTAATAAGCACAGCAATAACCAGTAGGCATTAACATGTTAATTTTAAAATATTTTTATACAAAGACTACTTATTTTCTGGAGAAAATGTTTCTATATAATGGTTTATATTTATTCATAAAAAGTAGAGAATTAGAGACCCCTTTTTAGCAAAATATCTAGCCACTAGATACTCCTGTCTATACTGGTCTAGGCAGTGCCATATGAATCTTTATATTATGCTATACTTTTTCACTGTAGGAGCCCCTAAATGGATACTATAAACTCGTACACTTAGCAAAAATGTGTTTTCAACAAGTTGTCATGGGAAAAATATATTTAGTTTTGTTTCCAAAAAAAATCCAAAAAAAATCCAAAATGGGGTTGCTGAGTTTGGCTGTATTTTGATAACATTATTCTTTTGTCAACAAAAATTCATCAATCCATTATTTCCAATGGGAACTGTGACGGATCCCCGGCTACCCCGGCTGGGTAGCTCTGCCAAACGGGTCCTTCCGCTGCCTGGAACAAGCTGCTATGTAGCCCAGGAAAATGATTCCTATGTAGCCCAGGAAAGTGATTCTAGCAGGAGCCCACCTAATTGACTAGACAGACTAGCATTCAGGTGAAAAAAGAACTGCCTTTATTGGGACAAACACACATCTTTTATACACACACACATCTTGATAAAGCAGGGAGACAATGCCACAGTTTTCCCACCATTCCCGCCCCTCCAGATTGACCGGCGCCTCCATAGCAACCATAGTCCCACATAATCCCAGGACACAGTGGTGACAGTTTTGGGGTGATCCCGGGGGAGCGGTGGCACTTCCAGGGTGTCATTTGAAAGCTCTCGGTCCCCAGATGCCACAGTCCAAAAAACGGCACGATTTGTTATTGGGGACCGGAGATACAGCCCATTGAAGTTATGGGGTAGGGGTGTCCAAAACCCCCGGTTCCCAAAGCAGCTCCCCTCCGGTAATTCCCCCACCTCTTGTCCTCCCTAGGGGCTACTAATCTCCAAAAGAGGGGAGCTCTGGGGCACATGGTTGCTGGAGAGACCAGGGGTAAAATTAGCGGGTGTCCTGCTGTCCTGTGGCTGACCAGGAGTTCCAGGAGCCCGGAAAGCCTGAGAGGGTTTTCCTGGTCATACACCAGCTTTTCACAAGACAATCAAACCAAAGCTTCCTGGGATTGTGGTTGCTCTGAGGAGCCCAAAACCACTGATGTCCGTGGTCTGTGGCAGGTGTCGGTGGTGAGGTAGCCGACCGGGAGTTCCAGGGGCCCGGCCAGCCTAGGAGGGTTTTCCTGGTCATACACCAGCTTTTCACAAGACAAGCAAACTAAAGTTTCCTGGGATTGTGGTTGCTCTGAGGAGCCCAAAACCACTGAGAAACAACAGGGGTGAGGTTATAGGGGGTAGGGGTGTAACCCTTGCAGCCGGTATCCGTGACATCTCCCCCCTCCAGTTCGGCAGGCCCAGCTAGATCCACATACGGGTCGGCCTGGGGATGTCCGAAGAATTTATGCCACTTCAGTCTGCCGGGAAAGTCTGTCAGCATTCCCATTGCTTTTTCCCGGTTGGTACTGAATGTCAAAGTTAAAGGATTACTTTCTGTTATAATTTTTAAGCTAAACAACTAACATATTAAAGTTAATAAACATTAATTAAAACCTAGTGACCTATATTTTCTCCAAAACGAAGTTTCATAACGTTCTAAAAGTTATATCTTTTATTCGCCGATGATGTCACGTTATCCTGCCCACTATTTTCAGCACTGTGTGTTCAAAATACTTAAACCAATAACTTTGTGTTTAAAGCGCCATTTTGAAACCTAGGTATTGTAAACGGATTGGTACAGAGCAAAGGATACCCACGGAGTGGGTTTGGAAAATAATTAAATTTGCAGACAAGATTTTTGATATACGGTAGAGATATGTTAATGAAATGCTATTGATAAAAAGCGTATTTGGGGTAGTTGGTTAGTAACAGGCATAGGAAATATTTACTTACAGTGGCCCTTTAAATGGCTGCAGGGCTAGGCTCCACCTCAACAGTCTCCCGTTGTCCCCGGAAACTCGGTTGAGCCATACAAGGGCATTATGGTCAGTGAGGACGGTGAAGGGTCTTCCATATAGGTAGGGCTGCAACTTCTTCAAAGCCCATACCAACGCCAGACAGTCGTTTACGGGTCAGGTCAGTCAGGGGTTTGGAGAGGGTGATGTAATTGGGGACAAACCTCCGGTAGTAGCCTGCAGTACCCAGAAAGGCAAGGACTTGGGTTTTGGTCCTGGGGGTGGGCCAGTTAGCCATTGCCTCGATTTTGGCCGGTTTAGGTCGCTGCTTACCACAGCCGACTCAGTGGCCCAATTATTGAACCTCCGAGCGCCCAATGGTACACTTATCTGGCTTCAAGGTTAGTCCGGCGGCTCGAAGACAATCTAAGGTGACGCCTAGGTGGACCAGATGGTCCTCTCAGGTATTGCTATAGATAGCGATGTCATCCAGGTATGCACAGTCATAGTCCTGGAGGCCATCTAACAAGCAGTCTACCATTCTTTGCAAAGTGGCTGGGGCGTTCTTCATTCCAAACGGCATGACCTTAAACTGGTATAAGCTGAAGGAGTGATGAAAGCAGACTTGGGGATGGACTCAGGGTCGAGGGGAATTTGCCAATAACCCTTGCATAGGTCGAGGGTGGTCAGGAAGTGGCCCCGGGCGATTCGATCTAACAGGTCATCTACTCGGGGCATGGGATAGGCGTCAGTGGTGGTTCTGTCATTGAGTCTACGGTGCTCAACGCAGAACCAGGTAGTTCCATCCTTATTGGGTACTAACACTACCAGGGAGGCCCAGGGACTGTTGGATGGTTCAATGACACAGAGGTTCAACATTCCCTGGATCTCCTGGTGCATACTTTCCCTGATGGCCTCTGGGACCCTGTAGGCAGCCTGTTGCAGGGGGGGTCTGTCCTGGGGTCTCCACCCGGTGGATGGCTGTGGTGGTAAACCCAGGGACAGTAGAGAACATGTCACTTCTCTGCTCTAGGAGTCGCCGGACCTGCCTTTTCTGTCTGGGCTCTAACCTGTCGTCTAGGGATAATGTAATCCACCCCCTGGGGGGCATCAGTAGGTCCGGGCAGCTCTGACATTGGAAGACTTTCAGAGTCCTCCACTGATGGCGCACAGATAGTGACCACATCTCTGGGTCTTTCTATGTATGCCTTCAACATGTTCACATGAAAGGTCCGACGGATCCTTTCATCTGAACACTTCGCTACCAGGTATGTGGTGTTGTTCAGTTGTTCCACAACCCAGTAGGGTCCATGCCAAGAGGCCTGTAGCTTGTCTGTTTTGACAGGCTTCAAGGCGAGGACCTTCTGTCTCACTATCAGGGTTCGGGTACGGGCATTGCGATCGTACCATCGCATCTGTTTGTGCTGAGAGGCCTGAAGGTTCTTACGGACCTGGGCTGCCAGGTCCTGCAGCCGGTCCCTGAGCTGGAGTATGTACCCCACGACAGAGTGCTATTCTCCCCCTGTGGCTCCCTCCCAGTGGGCTCGTACCACATCTAGCGGGCCCCTAACCTTTCGATCATACAGTAGTTCAAAGTGGGAAAACCCTGTGGATTCCTGAGGCATCTCTCTATACGCAAAGAGGAGATGCGGCAGGAATTTTTCCCAGTCCCTGTGAGTGGCCAAGAATGTCCGAAGCAGTTGCTTTAGGGTCCCGTTAAACCTCTCACACAGCCCATTTGTCTGGGGATGGTAAGGGGCACTGTGCAGCGGTTTAATCCCGCACAACTTCCAGAGTTGTTGAGTGATTTCCGTAGTGAACTGTGTTCCCTGAAACCACTTTTCCCGAGGGAAGCCTACCCTGGTGAATATCCGGAGCATCGCATCTGCTATGGTCTCTGCCTGGATATTGGCCAAGGGGATTGCCTCTGGGTATCGGGTGGCATAGTGTACCACCGTAAGGATGTATTTCTTCCCTGAGGGGCTGGGCTGAGCTAATGGCCCCATGATGTCTACTGCTACTCGGCTAAAGGGTTCATCAATAATGGACAGGGGATGGAGGGGGGCTTTCGTATGATCTCCCGTCTTTCCTACCTTCTGGCAAACCTCACAGGATTTACAGTATTCCTTAATATCGGCTGTAATGCCTGGCCAGAAGAAGGTTTGAGTCAAGCGGTGGTGGGTCCTTTGTTTTTCTAAGTGGCCAGCTAAGGGAATGTCATGCCCTATTTTCAGCAGGTTGGACCGAAACTTCTTCGGTACGACCAGCTGGCGTTTGGGTCCTTTTCTCCTCTTGGAGATCCGGTACAGGAGATCACCCTCCCACTGGAACCATTTGTCTCTGGGGCCCTGGGCGTCAGCACCTACTCGGTCTCGGTAAGGGGCTAGGGTCGGGTCGCTCAAGGTCTCTTTGGCGAAGTCGGAAGGGGTTGCCCAGGAGGGGGTGTCAGCAAGTTCGGGTTTAGTGGGGACGGTCAGTCGGGGTAAGGTAGGAGTTGGGGCAGTAGGTCTTACCTGGGTCCCCGGAGTTGGTGAGGTGGCTTCGCATCTGGCCTGCTGGTGGGTAGTCACAGGGCAGGTGTCTGGAGAGGTATTCCCCAAAAAGGCAGAGACAAGGTGGCCGAGGTCATTTCCCTCGGTAGGGATGTTTTGCATAACCCCCACTTCTACATTGAGGGCGTCGGTTTTCCAGTCCAAATGGATCCAGGCTGTAGGAACCCTCAGAACAGCACCTCCTGCTACCCCTACAGCGAGGGTACGTCCAGTGCAGCCAGAGGGGGGAACAAGGTGAGGCTGAATCAAAGAGATGGTGGCCCCCGTATCTCTCATTCCTTGAGCTGCCTGCCCGTTGACCCAGACATCTTGCTGATGTTGGTGTCGGTTGTCATGGCCCACTGAGCTGACATGGTGCAAGACACCCACTTCTTCTCCTGTCCACTCAGCATAATGGTCGGAGCTTGCTGTATGCACACAATGGGCAGTGGCCTGGTAGATGCGGGCTTGAGGAGTCCCCCACAGAGTTGGTGCAGGGTTCCTTGGCGGCTGGGCTGGGGGGTTTCTTTGTCTTGATGGGCAGTTCCATACCACATGGCTGGGGTGTCCACACCCATAACACCCCCGGGAATTGCTGCCTCCAGCAGGGTACAGAGGGGGCCGTCGGGTCTGGGGCTGCCTAAAAACTGTTGGTGGTCGCACTGGGGCTGGAGCGGAGCGGGTTGCTGGCCGTAGGTCTGTGGCCATCTGGCGCCGGGCATCCACATACTGATTGGCCAGGGCGGCGGCTTGGTCAGCTGTTCTGGGTCCCTTCTCCTTTACCCAGTCCCTTATCTCTGCTGGGGTGCGGTTGTAGAACTGCTCCAGGAGGAGAAGTTGAACAGCTCCATCTAGGGTGGTGATGTGGCACCCAGTAACCCAGGAGTTCAAGGACCGAGCTAAACGGTGGGCAAACTCGGTATTCGGCTGCTCCTCTTGTCTTTGTACCCCCCAGAATCTTAGCCGGTGAGCCTCTGGTGTGAGTCCATACTGGGCAAGGATACGCTCCTTCACCCGGTCATAGTTGTCTTGGTCCTCGGAAGGGACAGTGTGGAAAACCTCCAGGGCCCTACCGGACAGTTTCCCAATGAGAATAGTAACCCTGTCAGCATCAGTGACCCCATGCATCCGGCACTGGGTCTCGAACAGCTGTAGATAGTGGTCGATATCCTCGCTCTCATCATCCTGGAATGTTCAGAAAGCCCCATGAGGTAGTTTCTTGGGCCGTGAAAGGGAGTCCAGGGGATCCGGCATGACCCCCCCCATAGACTTCTGAAGCTCCAACATATGTAACTTGGTGGCGTCAGTCACTTTCCGAGTAATGATCTCCTCGGGGGAGTTAGGTCCATAGAGAGCCAGTTGACACTGTACCTGCCGCTGCATGTCAGACACTGTAGTCCCTTGAGTGGAGGCTGTACTTGGCCGTCCTCCGCTTTGGTCACTGTCCGACCCACCAGCCTGTTCGCTAGCCCGATCATCCTCCATCAGTTCGGCTATGAGTACTGCCTTTGTCTTGTTGCCAGAGACTTTCCCTCTAGCCTGCAGCAAGGTTCTCAATTCTTCCTTCCGGAGCCCATGGTACTGCTCCATCCGGCAAGATCTTGGTGGTTTGGACGTTCCAGTTAGACGGAAGCATCCCACCGCTGCCAACCAATGTGACGGATCCCCGGCTACCCCAGCTGGGTAGCTCCGCCAAACGGGTCCTTCCGCTGCTATGTAGCTCAGGAAAGTGATTCCTATGTAGCCCAGGAAAGTGATTCTAGCAGGAGCCCACCTAAATGACTAGACAGACTAGCATTCAGGTGAAAAAAGAACTGCCTTTATTGGGACAAACACACATCTTTTATACACACACACATCTTGATAAAACAGGGAGACAATGTCACAGTTTTCCCGCTATTCCTGCCCCTCCAGACTGACTGGCGCCTCCATAGCAACCATAGTCCCACAGAATCCCAGGACACAGTGGTGACAATTTTGGAGTGATCCTGGGGGAGCGGCGGCACTTCCAAGGTGTCATTTGAAAGCTCTTGGTCCCCAGATGCCGCAAAAAGCGGCGTGATTCGTTATTGGGGACCGGTGATACAGCCCGTTGAAGTTATGGGGTAGGGGTGTCCAAAACCCCCGGTTCCCAAAGCAGCTCCCCTCTGGTAATTCCCCCACCTCTTGTCCTCCCTAGGGGCTACTAATCCCCAAAAAAGCAGAGCTCTGGCGCACATGGTTGCTGGAGCGACCAGGGGTAAAGTTAGCGGGTGTCCTGCTGTCCTGTGGCTGACCAGGAGTTCCAGGAGCCCGGACATCCTGAGAGGGGTTAGGCAGGTGTCCGTGGTGAGGCGGCCGACCGGGAGTTCCAGGGTCCCGGCCAGCCTAGGAGGGTTTTCCTGGTCATACACCAGCTTTTCACAAGACAAGCAAACCAAAGCTTCCAGGGATTGTGGTTGCTCTGAGGAGCCCAAAACCACTGAGAAACAACAGGGGTGAGGTTATAGGGGGTAGGGGTTTAGCCCTTGCAGCCTGGTATCTGTGACAGGAACGTCTTCAGGGCAGCATAGGAGCAGCTGGATAGCAGCTTTAACACAATTAAGTAGCTTCCTAGTTCTACTGGTACAAGCCAGCATCTCTCTATCTCACTTTCCCTCTCTCTAGACAGGGGATGAGAACTAGTGCAGTGAAGGGGGTTAGTTGTGTAGCGATGGCAGCACATTGTAAATATATATGCATGTGTTCATATACATATATATTTATGTGTTAATATGGGTATATACGCACTGCAGAATTTGTTGGCGCTCTACAAATACCTGATAATAATAATAATAATATTATTAACACATAAATATATATGTATATAAGCATATATATATATATTTACTGGGAACACACAGATCCCATAGATCGCTATGTAAAGGAACTTTTCAGTGTTTTTTTCGTTCTAACACCCCACACCCACCAAATGTAAACCTTCATAACTGCTTATTGCAGATATTTTATTAAAAAATAAAGATGCTACTCTCTTTCACCTAGATTACGAGTTTTGCGTTATAGAGGGTGCAAAACGAACGCAACAAAAGTTGCGTTATTCACCTTCCATTACAAGTTTCTGAAAAGCTTCCTTGTGCGTGCGATATGGTGGCGATAAGCTCCATACCGCACAAAAGCCAAGGGCTGCTTTGACGTGCTTGTGCTCGCTTTCCCCCATAGACATTAATGGGGAGAAGGTGTTAGAAAAAAACTAACACCTGAACTGCGGAATGGCGATCGCTGTAACGCAACCCCATTGATGTCTATGGGGAAAAAAAAGTTACATTTAAACCTAACACCCTAACATAAACCCCAAGTCTAAACACCCCTAATCTGCTGCCCCCAACATCGCAGACACCTAAATAAAGTTATAAACCCCTAATCTGCTGCCCCCAACATTGCAGACACCTAAATAAAGTTATAAACCCCTAATCTGCCGCTCCCAACATCGCTGCCACTAATAAAAGGTATTAACCCCTATTTCGCCGTTCCACGAGAACGCTGCACTATAATAAATTTATTAACCCCTAAACCTCTGGCCTCCCACATCACTGCACTAAATAAGAGCAAAAGAGGTACAAGAAGCGCAAACAAGCTTGAGTATTTTATTATAGACAAATATTTAAAATAAACATAGTAACTTACACTTAGGTAAGCAGATGTATTCCCCGGTTAAAATCAGAAACAGCGGCAGTCTGAGTCCTGAACAAGCAGGCAGAAATATGTCCAGATGTAGCGGTGGACCGCCGAACAGAAAGTCGGCGTCTGACGTCACTGCGAGATACAGGATCTGGAGCGTCCCCCTTTAGGCCTCAACCTCTCAGCTGTCAAAACTGTCTGAAGAGACAAGTCACCCTTCGTGAGATCCCTACGCGTTTCGTCCGGACCCGGCCGGACTTTTTCAAGGGTAAAGTTTGTAAAAAGTTCCAATGTGGTGAACACTACAGGAATCATCACCAAAAGAGAAGCTGCATCATTTTGGGATATAACCTTGGTCTATTCCAAACATTGGACATTATCTCTATTTCACACGGGACTATCTTTTTGGAATCTAGGTTTGCATTGTTTTTGCTAAAAATGTTTTATTTCTAACTTTATTGGCATATTATTGTAGTGTATTACTTCGTGTGCAATTCTTTATGTGTAAAAATATTTAGTTACAAATATTTTCTTTGTATATACAGGGATTGGAACAATATTTTCTTTGTATATACAAAGATTGGTTTATATACAGAGGGGAGCTCTTGTGTATTTTGAAGATCTGTTTTGATTAGCGCTGGTATTTCATTCTCTGTACTGCACTAAATAAACCTATTAACCCCTAAACTGCCAGCCCCACACATCGCAAAAAAATAAATTAAACTATTAACTCCTAATCCTAACAACCCCCTACCTTTATTTTAAAATTACAATATCCCTATCGTAAAATAGATTAAAACTTACATGTAAAATTATAAATTAACCTAGCATAACTATTATACTAAACTATTATACTAAACTATTATACTAAAATTAAAATAACTACCAATTAAAAAAACTAAATTACACATAAAAAAAAACCTAACACTGCTAAAAAAATATAAGTCTAAAATTACAAAAAATAAAAAATAATGATCATGTTAATTTGCATAAATCTGCATAAATATTCATACAACATAAATCAGATATTAAAGATGCTGGGATTAATTTTAAATGATCGTTTGTTTATAACTAAATTCATATCTACATGAAGTTTCACTATAAAAGGGCCTTAGTTTCCAGATTTATTCTATATTATCTACATTGAGCTGATCCCTTAAAGGACCAGTCAACACAGTAGGTTTGCATAATCAACAAATGCAAGATAACAAGACAATGCAATATTCTGACAATTTTAAAAGTTATGTCTATTTCCACTCCCCCTGTACCATGCGACAGCCATCAGCCAATCACAAATGCATACACGTACCATGTGACAACCATCAGCCAATCACAAATGCATACACGATTATTCTGTGAATTCTTGCACATGCTCAGTAGGAGCTGGTGACTCAAAAAGTTTAAATATAAAAAGAATGTGCACTTTTTTAAAGGAAGTAAATTGGAAAGTTGTTTAAAATTGCATGCTCTATCTGAATAATGAAAGTTTAATTTTGACTTGAGTGTCCCTTTAAAATACCAGTAAAATACCTCCCCCTTGGTAGGTACCAACAACACAGGTGGCAACTTGTAGTGGGTGACAGTGTAACAATATTTGTTAGAAATATAAGAACCCCCTTTAGGGCAGGAAAGAGATTGGAAGTCATAGCAAGAAACACCTATCAATCAGGCACTGGTACTATTTTATATATATACAGGATAGATAAATACACAGATATAGATGTATACAACCAGGGTTAGCGCTAAATATGTCCTGATATCTAATATAACGTGGCAAAGCAAAAAGAAGAAAACAGCAGGTAATTAAAAGCAAACACTCTCACCATGAATCTAATCTAATATAACCTTAACCCAACTGATGTTCTGCTGATATATATATATATAATATAGTTTCAAATTATTACACTTAGAATTGCTAAGTCAAATAATTATCATTAACATGAACCCTAAAGGGAAGAAAGTCCTGCCCATGAGTCACTGTTAGCTGTAAATCACCTTTACATGATAGGATGGACAGGACAGAGGGACTTGTTAGCTTACATAGGTAATATTTCATATTTGATATCATTTAATATTTACTTAATAGATTAAAGAAGTTGCAGCACCACTGAAGAGATAATATCCATCTTTATTCAGGACTCGAGCAAAAACATACGCAACGTCTCGGTTTGCAAGACCTTAATCATGGGCAGCGACGCGGATCTATTTAATTGTTGGGAGATTGCTGCAGTATCCCTAGTGGTTTACACGCTGATACTGAGAGGCTCACCTGTGCTGACCCTCTTGTTTATCTACTAATACGTGAAGAAAAGGGCTGAGCTTTGTCCCCATCAGTACAATAAACATACGCACTTGACACTGAAACCTAAGACTATTAAAGACTAGCTTTGAACATCAACTTTGATGTAAACTAGGTAAGTAAAGAAGAAATAATGCAGGTAATACCAGAAGATTACTAGCAAAATCATTAGGTAAGTACAATTTTTGGCCAGTAGATGGCAATATATTACTGACTTGGTTGTTTTAAAGAGCTGTAATATTGGAGTACTTTCTTAGCTCAGTTTTTTTTTTTTAACAATGCAGTAGGGTTAAAAGGATAGCAAGGTCAAAATGTAAATGTGCATGGATGCATTTAAAGGGACATGAAACCCCCTTTTACATGATTCAGATAGAACATGCATTTTTAAACAACTTCTAATTTACTTTTTCTGTCATTAGCTAAATTGGTGGACCCCTATAAATTTAACACTAATTTGGGGACTGCATTGCTAGGCATTTGTATTGCATGGGCAGTTAGCACTATCATAACGGTATATGTTTGCATTTAGTGATTGTAAACTTTTTGAATTTAATGCACAGTATATAGAATTACTCTTCAAAACAGGGACACTTTCATTGATTACATTTTTTTAAGACGCTTTGTAAAATATTTACTATTTTCTGATGGTAAACATCACACCATTCCTCCGCCAGCATCTCATACTACATTTAGCTGATCGATGATGAATCCGGCTTCATCCAATCGTTGCGTGTCCCACATGGCATCCAACTCGTGGAGCACACAACAATTGGATGAAGCTGGATTCATCATCCACTTCAACAACAAATTGATTCCATCAGAAACCAAATCATCTCTCAACATACTACCAGCCTCCAGCACCCTCAACCATTCTCAAACACCCAAAACTCACAAAGCCACAAATTCAGCTATTTTGCCTGTTACTAAAGAAGTTTCTACCCTTAAACCTTCCTCTCTCCTCACTACCTGTCCCCTCAATCCCATCCCCTCACATCTAGTGCCCTCCTTCTCTCCTACTCTTACTCCAATCCTCACACACATTTTCAATCTCTCCCTAAGCACTGGTATATTTCCCTCATCCCTTAAACATGCACTAGCCACACCTATCCTCAAAAAACCTCCCTATCCAACATTCCCATCCAACTACCGCCATATTTACTTACTCCCGATTGCCTCAAAACATCTGGAGAAGCTTATATATACATGTTTATCACAATTCCTTACATTAAATTTTTTTTTTTAATGCTAATATAACTTTTTATTGTATTTCAGTGTTGTTTTATAGTTTTTATATTTAAAGGTACACTCAAGTCAAAATTAATATTTCATGATTCAGATGATTTAGATAAAGCATGCAATTTTAAACAACTTTCCATTTTACTTCCATTATCAAAATGTCTTTTTATATTTACATTTTTTTTAGTCATCAGCTAAACCTACTGAGCATGTGCAAGAATTCTGAGAATATATGTATATACATTTGTGATTGGCTGATAGCTGTCACATGATACAGGATCATCAATTCCCGCATTAGGGAGCATTTTCCAACTATTACCAGGGGTACCTCAACAACCCCCCTGGTTCAACATTTTGCCACAAAACACGACTGCAGTTTAAATTCCTTCAGATGGGTAGCAATAGAGAAAGCAAAGACCCCCAAAAGGGGAGGGAATCTAGATAACATCCTGGCTACTGGATTTATACACTAAAAACTCTGGAGTCTACTGGATTTGTACACTACAAACTAGACTCCCTTTAGGTTTAAACTCCAAGTATGACCTTATTAACTTCTGGGAGTAAATTCTCCTGACATACTTTTCATTTGTTCACATATATACATTAATACAGTCTCATATCCTACATTTAGTCAATAATCTGTATACTGGAATTTATACATTATAATCAGCCCTGTATTCACTCCTCTCTAATTATAGTCTGCATGTTTTGCATACACACATATCTGTATTTATCTGCATTAGTTAGTTATATATATTTTATTTCACTTATATATATCAGTACTTTTGCTACAATTATTTTCAGATAAGTACTCAATTTTCTATATATGCTTTATATATATGGCTTAGGTTTTCTTCATATATCATAATATATATATATCAATTGCTGTCTGTCTGTTATTTAAGCCTAATGCTTTAGGATATGCTCTGTTAGTCTGCCTTAATGGGTTAATCCTATTTTGTATCTTGTGTTGGGCGTGTATTTTGCTTTTAGGTTTTAACCTATCAGTATGCAACATTGTGTTTTTAATTGTTTCACATCTGTGACACCTTAGGCTATGATTACGGCTGAGTGTCGAAACATGTAAGCCACTGGTGTCACGCTCCTTCACCGTTTGTACTCTTTTGCTGTTGCCCACATTGTTTGGCTATTTGGCTTTTTAACTTATGTGTCAATAAATATTTTTGATTTTATTATTCTGTGTGGGATCCCCCTACTCTTTTTCTACCTAACATGATACAGGATGTCAGAAAAAAATCTATTACTCATTTGAAGTTCAGGCTAAGTACCCGATATTCAAAGCATCGATAGACCATTGGGTAACTGCTTCAATGGCCTAGTCAGCTTTGCAGCCCAATGGTCTTTCGAGATATTCTAAGAAAAGGAGTGTATTCGAGCACTGCCAGTGAGTGGTGATGTCCCTCCTATAGAAGTCAATGGGAGTGTGACGTCACTGCCCACATGTTGATGTCACAACTCGTTGGCATTTTACTGCGGAAGGGGGGCCTACACGACGCACACAGTGTGCTCACTTAAACTAAAAATCATTTCAGTTTAGGCACACTCCAAATATTGTCTTGGGGACCTAAGTTGAATTACACCTACACTAACTAGCTCAGTCGATGTAGTCTTGGCAGTTTATAGCTTGCGAGACAAATATGGCCGCTACCCTCCTCGCAACCTGCACTTCTCCACTTTGAACATATCGATCTTGTGTCAATGTGTCCAAAGCAAAGTGTAGGCTCCCACTAGCAAGCCCCTACACTCCCCCTGCTCCGCCTCGCTACTTCCCACCAACCGCCTACACCTACGTCACACCTACACCCCCCGGAACGCCCAGCTAAATCCCTAATACCGCCTACACTGATGTAATGTCTAAACTACACTCCCCTGGAACGCCCAGCTAACTGTCTACTGTAAAAAAATAAATCACTATAATAAACTATTCTTTAAATAATAAACCTCCCCATTATAACTATGAAGCTATGTCTCTAAAGTTATCATCAATGTTTAAATAATGTGTCACAGAGATGTACTAAAACGCCGGCAGCCAGCCGCCAGAGGGCCAGCAAAACCTTGCCGGCCTAGCTGGGCTACTGGAACTCAGCACTGGACCGGAATTGAGTCCCTGTCCGCCACTTCTTTAAAGGGATGCTGATTGAGTATGGTGCAAGGGATCAAGTTGGTCTTTTAGTATGTTTGCGGCAATTTGAAACTTCTGGGAGAATGGGGAACTATAAACCCGGTTCCACATTCCTCCCAGATTAAATTCTAATCATCCAATAGAAGAGGATAATTAGAATTTAAATTTAAAATAATTTTTGCTATTGGCTGAATTAAATTAGCCAATCATAATTAAGTGGTACCTTTATATATTGGGGTTCCGCGCTTCCGTGTTTTCAGTGTGCCGAAGATTGCGGAGCAGATTCAGTGGAAGAGACTGTGGAAGTCTGCCTCCGCCGTCGCGAAGATGGACCCCCGGCGTCTGGAGCCTAGATGAAGAAGGCCTGGCGTGGAAGAACATTGTGGAGCAGAGGCGGAGGAAGAGGCTGCCAAAGTCTGTCTCTGCCATGGCAAAAATGGGCCCCCGGCACCTGGAGCCGGGATGAAGAGGACCCATCATCGGATCAAGAAGAGCCAGATTCCACATCATCTGTGAGTACCACTTTTGGGGCTAGTTAGGGCTTTTTTGAGGTGGGATTTGTTTTTTTAAGAATAGTGGGGGGTTTTTTGGGGGGGGGATTCTAGCCTAGGTTATTTTGAGCTAGTTTTTGTTGTTTTGGGGGGTTACTTATAATGTAGATGGGGGGGGTTGTACATTTTTTATTTTGTAAAAGAGCTGATCACTTTAGGGCAATGACCTACAAAAAGCCCTTTTAAGCGCTATTGTAAAAAAAAATTCGTGTTAGGGTTTATTTTTTTTTGTTTTGGGTGGGTTTTTTATTTTATGGGCCATGTAATTTAGTGTTAGGTATAATGGTGTTTTTTTATTCTGGATACTGTAGTTAATATTTTTTTTGGAATTCATTTATTTTTATTTTTTTGTAACGTAGATTTTTCTTTGTGGTAATTTAGTGGGGTTAGTTTAGTGTGGGGGTTTAATTTAGAGAGGGGTTAGGTGTTAGATACAGTAGTTTTAGATTGCGATTGGGGTTGTGGCGGTTTAGTTTTAATAATTAAATTATTTTTAATTAGATTTTAATTGTAACTTACGGGGTTTAGTTTAGAGTGGGGTTAGGTGTTAGGTTAATTTGCATTTGGGGTATGTGGCAGCTTAGGGGTTAATAGTTAGAGACATAGAGGTTAATAGTTTATTGTGGTGGTTATGTGGCCGCATAGGGGTTTATAGTTAGAGACATAGGGGTTAATAGTTTATTGTGGTGGGTATTTGTCAGTATAGGGGTTTATTATTAGAGACATAGGGGTTAATAGTTTATTGCGGTGGGTATGTGGCGGCATAGGGGTCTATAGTTAGAGACATACGGGTTAATAGTTTATTGCGGTGGGTATGTGGCGGCATAGGGGTTAATAGTAAGCAAATTGCGGTGGGTATGTGGCATTTTAGATTTTAATTTTTTATTAGTGTAGTGATAGTTTCTGATCGTGGGGTACTTCAGGGGTATTAGGATTAGTGGTTAGGCACACAGCAGTTACATTCAAGGAATTCTTTACTATAGATCGCCAATATGGTCGGCGATGCTGGGTGTTATCTAAAGCTAGCATTGCTGACCAGTAACATGTATAGTAAACGCCTTTCTGAGATGGCACTATGTTGAGAGCTTGGAATATTCCGACATAGCTGCGGATCCCTTTGAATATTTTGCCACCTCGTAGCACTTTCGATCATCGGGGCCTCAGTGCTATTGTTATCATTCATTTGTTGATTATATAAATCTACTGTATTTACTGGTCCTTTAAATTTAAATATTTCTTAATGATTCTTGCACTATATCTTTAATTCATAAACTGGTTTCCTTTTTATTTGTAAGATATCTGCATTTATAGTTATATGTAATCATTTTACTATTAGTATTTTAAAATGATCTTCTCTTTTTATACAGTACCTATTTGAAATATGTGACCATTTAAACAGGACAGGACACCAGTATAGTAAAACCTTCTAATATAACTCACATATGGTGCTACAGTATAAGGCATTCTGTACCTAGTATACCATGCAACTAAACACTATGTAAGAGGATTATAGGAAAATCTCATATCTCTCTCCTAGACCAGGATTGGGCTTCGGCAATATAATTAAACTTTTTGGTAAGGATGCTTCTTCCAGGTCCCTCTTTCTATAAAATTACCCATCCTCTCACCAGGTAGATATAGTACATTAGTGTCAGTATGGCAGTATTGTAATAATTCAAATGCTAGGAAAAACTCAACTTTCAGAAACTATTGGTTGCAGTGTAGCCAATGCAACTTGTGGCTTTTTGCTAGGCCAGACATATAATGACCTCCTGAACTGAAGTAACAAGGCTCTTAGAATAACAATGTGAAGACATCTATAAAAGTAGGCAATTAGGCATCTGCTGTACGCACCATCAAAGAAATCTCAAGAAAACTCCATTTATCTAAAGTTGAAACCAAAGTAAATTGTAAAGTGGAGAGAATTTCTATTAAATTAATTGATTGAGTAATGAGTAATGATGAAGATGAACAATGAAAATAAGAAAGTGAGGTCAATAACTCAACTTGAGGCATCACTCTTAAAGGGACAGTCTAGTCAAAATTAAACTTTCATGATTCAGATAGGGCATACAATTTTAAACAACTTTCCAATTGACTTTTATCATTAAATTTGCTTTGTTCCCTTGGTGGTATTTTTGAAAAGCTAAACCTAGGTAGGATCAAACTGATTTCTAAACTGTTGAAAACCGCCTCTAAGCTCAGAGCATTTTGAAAGTTTTTCACAGTTAGACAGTACTAGTTCATGTGTGTCATATAGATAACATTGTACTCACTCACGTGGAGTTATTTAGGAGTCTGCACTGATTGGCTAAGCTGCATGTCTGTCAAAAGCACTGAGATAAGGGGGCAGTCTGCAGAGGCTTAGAAAAAAAGGTAATCACAGAGGTAAAAAGTATATTAATATAACTGTGTTGGTTATGAAAAACTGGGGAATGGATAATAAATGGATTATCTATATTTTTAAACAATACAAATGCTGGTGTAGACTGTCCCTTTAAGAATAATTACGTTTATGATGACTCATTGTACTGGTATAAAATATCAATGAGAAAAGTGTTGGAAAAAATGTATGGGGCGAGATATTGTAATAGAAAGATCATCTGCAAACAATAGTAATGTAAATAATTACCTTTTTGGTGAACAGGATCAAGTTGGAATCAAGTGGTAGGGAGGTCTGGAAGAAGTTCAGCTAGTGACAAGCTAAAGAAGTGGTGAAGTAGAAATTAGCCCATAGGCAGAAATTAGAGGAGCAAGCAGCAAGAGGTCAAATAAATAGTAAGAGGTCAGCCAGGAAATCAGTCGGAAATGTAATGAGGTACCAAGAGCTAAATTAAAGAGCACAGTCCAATAGGTTAGCCAGAGGTTTAGGGAGCCAAACGTCAACAAGGAACCAGGAGCCAGAGCCACAAGAGAACAGGAAGATGGGGTCTAGAAGAACACAGGCAGAGAGGACTCCAGGAGCAAGGGTAACTAATGTGATCCTGTAAACAATTTCCAGGCAGAGACTGAGAGAAGCCAGGTAGATTTATAGGTTTAGGGGTGGGGTCTTTGTGATGTAATCCAGGGCTTACCTGAGGACAGGTGGGAGGAAGCCCACCAAGAAAAGTTTTATCAGACAGCCTCTTTGCTCCCGTGTGCAAACTCTCCAAGCTAAAAGTTGAAGGAAGATAAAAGGCCATAAGTACAGCTCGCATTTACTCCCACCTCACCCTAAAGATCGAAAGTTCCACAAGGCTGCGAAATATTCAAAGGGATCCGTTGCAATAAATATAGATATATATTAATATAGAACAAGCTTGCAATATCGTGAAATATGAAGATTGCAATTGTGCATTCTCAATATGATGCAAATATGAATATTAAGAACGCGCAATAGCGATCTTAAAATAAGTAAAAAATTCATGCCTAAGGACACAATAGAAGATTAGTACAATCACGCTTACAGTTTACATACATATTATAACATTATACTATGCAATACCCCAGCTCCTATAGTTTTAATAATATTTTTTTTTTTTGTCTTTATTTAAAACAACTTGTTTGCAGACATGACGAATATAAAGGCGTTCTGTGGGAATTTCATGGGCGTTCCATCTGAGCGACCTCTATTTTAATGGTGAAACATCACTGTGAGTTTCTAATATTCAACGCACTGTCCCCCATCTTAGCGATACCTTTTCAGCCATATCAGTCAAGCCTGCTTTTCAGTGACGATATTTCACAGTGGGACAAATTTATTTTCACGAATGCACAGTCTATTTTGTGTAAACACGCTTTAAAGACAGCCCCCCACACCCCCACATTGCAGCTCAGGGGCATTTCTGAAAAATTTCAGCTGCATAATGAGGGGATTGTGATCAGATCAAGTGTAGTACCCAGTATTAGTTTAAAAAAGTAAAAAATAGGGTCCAGTATTATTGTACAGTTTCACTGCATTATTATATAGCTCTACTGGTATATACAGTTCTATAGGACTATTATTCATCTATACAGACACAATTATATGCATCTACAATATTAATATACTGTTCTATACAATTATTATGTAATTATAATGCATTTTCATTGAAAGGAAACACATTTCAATTTAAAAATCAGGGGCCCGATCCAATATAAATCGTCGCCCGCAAAAGCCAGCACAGCCAATATTTGCGCGGGTTTGGTATCCTATATACGGCGTAACTTAGAAGTTACGCGCGTATATTTCTGCCTTCGCCCGTCGTTTTTTGGCCCATAGACTGACATAAAAAACATGAGCAGTTTGGTATCCAATATACGTCGTAAGTACTTACGCACGCAGATTTCAGAAAATCTACTCCATTCTCATCTCGCCACAAATTCAGCCGCAGGAACACTTGCACTGACTTAGAAACCAACGTAACTCTCTGAAGGCCTAACAAGTGCATGCTTAACAACATACATATCAGCAGCTTGATCACAAATAGTTAACCTCTTCAAAGCAGTGGCGTCACTAGGGTTGGTGTCACCCGGTGCGGTAAGTTATGGTGTCACCGCCCCTCCCCCCAGAAAGCAGACACACAAAAACACAGGCACACACAAATACAAACACTCAGACACACTTAAAAACACACTCAGATGCACACACAAACACTCAGACACACACACAAAAACACTCAGGCACACACACAAACACTCAGACACACACACAAAAACACTCAGGCACACACACAAACACTTAGACACACACACAAAAACACTCAGGCACACACACAGAAACATTCAGACACACACACACACAAAAACTCAGACACACACACACAAAATATGTAATCTGCACTGCATTAATTATAAAGCTAATGCCTAGAGCTGTTCCCTGGCTCAGCAGAGCATCAAATGAAATATAAACAGAGCACTCTAAAAATAAATCACTAAAGAAAAGGTTTAGGCACGCAAACTATGAAAATTCTGCTCTCTGACTCTGTTCCAAGTCTGTCAGTGCACAGCCCCAGGCAGCGTGCCTACCGCTTCTTATGGCCAAGCACCTCTGCTCTCTGCCCACCCCGAGACCCCCGTCCGCCCTCCCCTTCTACCTCTTCAGTGTGCACTTAGTGTACCGTAAGCGTACCGGTCTGGTGGGCATCATACATGGCTCCTTCACTTTAGAGACAGTGTCAGACAGTCATGCGGTCAGGTGCCAGGCATCCCCCTCATGATTTCCCAGTTCCCGTTTAGAGAGACAGCACAGCAGTGAGTGACTCCACTGCTCCACACGTCACTGAGCAGTGAGCACAGATAGGCAGGCAGGTTTAGGCTAGCAGCACAACTTTGCAAGCCCAAGGGCAAGCCCACAACATTCATAGTGAAATTGGGCAGGGGAGGAGCAAAGTACAAACAAGCAAAAGCAGCCGGGAAAACTATTTGTGGAAATTACAGCTCTGGCTCAAGGGGCAAAAAAATGAAGTGTCTACAACTTCCCCAGTCCCACTAATGTTCACAAATGCTGGCCCCTCTAATAAAAATATATATGCATCTCTACATTGTATTTCTTTGAATTTCAATAAAATTTAAAAAAAAAAAAAAAATTGTGGTGGTATCACCCCCTGGAGGGTGTCACCCGGGTGCGGCCCGCACCCCCCACACCCCCCTAGTGACGCCACTGCTTCAAAGCATTTATTATTCCTGCCCCTGCAAGTTTGTCAAACCAATCACAAAGGGGTGCATCATGGGGCACAAGGGGTCATCATGGGGCACAAGGGGTGCTGGAAGCCCTACAATCCCCTGTTGTTCTGTCTACACATGCTGATTCTATAGTTGCTGCTGAGGTCCAAGGTGATGGTGCTACCCCTGCTGCAGCTAGTCATAGAATTACATACTGCGGAGTTCCACTGCATGTAAGTGAAACTACTAAATCCCACCCCCATTCCCTTAACCACCCTAATTACTGAAAATATATCATTAGTTCAATTCATGTTTTGGTCACTATGATTTATTGACTATCATTTTGAGGAATGAAAATGGATGTTTATACCTTATGTTCACACCTTCTGTAAAAACATTATTATTTAGATATATATACCCATGTGCAGGGATAGGCAAGGTGTCCTTCACTAAAAGTCTTTACCTTAGAAAATGTCCGCCACAGCCTTGGCTCGTGCCTATCCCTGCACATGGGTCAATTTCTATTGGATGTGAGAAACCTTGATTTACATCTTAAAAGTGAATATCACTATATGTACCCTTCATACACAACTTTGTGATGTGGTTTAGAGAACATGAATATGTCATAAACATGATGATATTACCTTTTCTGGGCCATTTCCACACAGGCATTATTATATTTTTCTAAGATATTAGTGTACTAAAACACCCCTCACATGAATGTGGATAACAATTATATGGTAAATAACAGAGGACAAGATTTAGGATGAAATATAACAATATTATTTTTTTTTTAGGCTTCTTAGATGAGGGGGCTGAGGGGCCTGGAGTGGGTCTCCTGCCTCTCCTGGGTTGTGTGGATTCAGAGGATCCTGCAGGAGTGCTGGCCACAGATGAGATGCTGGAGGCAATGTCCTGCTGGTGTGTGAAATGCTCCACCAACACACCCAACAGTTGGTTCTATTCCCTCCATCTGTTGTCACTTTGAATCTGCATGTCAGAAATAACTCTCAGCATCTGAGATTGGTTCTGGACGATACCACTTAAGGATGCTGCCATGTCCCGTTGCAGCTCAAGGGAACGCTGTAGTAAAGTCTGTTGGCTCCTGTAAAACCTGCGTTGGTCTCTCTGCATTCTCTTGCAGGTTGATGTGAGCCTCTCGCAGGTTGATGTTTGCCTCCTCTGGAGGGCAATGTATTCGTCGCCCATGGCGGAAGTTAGAGGATCTATCGGCTCTTCCCCAGCAGGGACTCTAGGCACAGGTTCACCTCTAGCTGCTGTTTCGACATCAATATCCTCAGCTGCTGGTGCTGCTGGAGGGATCACAGCTGCTGGTGCTGCTGGAGGGATCACAGCTGCTGGTGCTGCTAGAGGGATCACAGCTGCTGGTGCTGCTGGAGGGATCACAGCTGCTGGTGCTGCTGGAGGGATCACAGCTGCTGGTGCTGCTGGAGGGATCACAGCTGCTGGTGCTGCCGGAGGGATCACAGCTGCTGGTGCTGCTGGAGGGATCACAGCTGCTGGTGCTGCCGGAGGGATCACAGGCGGTGCTGCCTGAGGGATGATGACAGCTCTATGCTCCTCCTCAGATGCTGGAGCTCTTCCAAGCGAAGCAGATGGTGGAGATCTCCGGATGGACTGGTAGTCCCATTGCCGGCTGGTGTGCACCCACTCAGCCTGGTGGTATAATCCCTGACTGGCCTGAAATTGGTGGTGGGGGGGGGGTAAAGGCATCTACCCTTCGGGGCTGACTTGGCTCCCCCTCCAAGCCAAAGGAATAGTACTCCGGCCAGGGCTCCTGCCAGGTATCCTCTTGCAATGCTGGCGGCATGACATCTGGATTGTCAATAGAGGCACTCCAACCCAGCTCATGCCTGGGAGCATACTCTTGCTGGACTCTCTGGACCGGTGGTCGAGGTGGAGAAATTCTTTGTGGCAGTGGTGGAGGTGGATGCATGGGCGTTTGCACCCTGGTGACTGGAGGTTCTGTGGAGGAGTCAAATGATGAGAGGGATTAGTACAGTCAGATATATATCCATGTGGGCATACAATGTACATGCTAGGGCCTATACACATTCTCATGTCAAACTCTATAACATGCATGTGCACATTGAGATTTGTGATATGAGGGTTTTTAATATGCAAAGTATACATGTATGTGTTTCATATAATAGTTCTGTGTACATGTCAGTGATGGTGAAAATGTGTTCTTTAAGTGACACTATGGTTGTGATGACTATAGTGTCCATTTACAGAAAACTCTACATGTGGCTTGTGGCCTGTGTTACTACTACTACTGTGTTAGTAGCATTAAATGGACATTAAACTCATTTTATTCTTTCATGATTCAGCTAGAGCATGCAATTTTAAACAACTTTGTAATTTAATTCCATTACCTAATTTGCTTCATTCTCTTGATATTCTTAGCTGAAAAGCATATCTAGATAGGCTCAGAAGCTGCTGATTGGTGGCTGCACATCAATGCCTCGTGTGATTGCCTCACCCATGTGCATTGATATTTAATAAACAAAGAATAACCAAATAATGAAGGAAATTTGATAATAGAAGTAAATTGGGATGTTGTTTAAAACTGTATTCTCTATCTGAATAATGAAATAAAAAGATTTGGTTTAATGTCCCTTTAATGTGAAATCTAATTGTAGATGTTTTTGTTAGTAGGCCAAATACCATGCTCCTCATTGTGTACATGAATGTGTGACATTATAGGATGTTATATCTCAAATACATATAATACTGGTGTGTGGGATGTTACTCACCAGCATGCTGCGCTGATGTTGCAATCCCTGAGTCACGAGCCCCTGGAAGTCCACGGACTGCTGTGACGCTCAGGGACCTACGAATCAGCTCCTGCCACTCGTTATATTCTGCCTCCTGGTTGAGGCCCACCTCCTGTTGCCCTCTGGGACATTGCTTCTTGGCCCATCTTCTCCTTGACTCTCCGCTTGCAATCGTTCCACCTTTTCTTTAGGCCATCCACAGTCCTCCTCTGCTGGGACACACCATTAACTGCCTCCTCCACCTTCAGCCAGGCATCTTTACGCCTACGGGCAACTCCTTTGCCCTTCTCTTGGCCAAAGAGGGCGGTATGGTTCTCCAGGACGGCCTGGACTAGAGCGAGGTTTTCAGCAAAGGTGAAGTTGGGGCAACTCATACGCTCCTCGTCCTGGGCCGCCTGGCTCCCTCCCTGGGATGTCCCTGGTGTGGGTTCCTCCCTATCCTATCCCTCCTCCCCCCTTCTATCCCCATGTGCACCCTCTATCCCTCTTCTACTGAGTGTGCCTGGCCTTGGGACAACCCCACTCCCATCCTCCCTTCTAAGTCTCCCTCTCCCCACCCCACTGACTCCCTGACGGGGACCTTGCTGCACTTCCTGACCATAATCTTCTCCCTGCAACTCCCCTTCCCTCCCCCCCCCCCCCGCCCTAGCTCTCCCTGACATCCTCACACTACACACACTCACACTCACTCCCACTTCAATCACACACAATCACAACCAAACACTCAGCCTTTCACACTGTAAAAGATAAATAAAATGTGTAAGGTGTTATAAAAAAAAAAAGTGTTGTGTATTTTGTATATGTGTGTATGCAAAATGTGTGCAATATGTAAAAAAGTGACAGTAATGTACAAGCTTAACAAATCCACCAAATCCGACCTAACTAAATTTATGCAATGCGCCTCTCTCTCTACTCTAACCACTTTCTCCTACTGACTGTAGTGTGCCGTAGCTCCAAGAACCAACCAAACACACTAAAGAAAATGGCGGCTGCGCAGGGGTTTAAGTATGATTTTTGAATGTCGTAATTACGTGGCGCATCTTTTAGAACTGGCGGTTAGTTTTTACGAATCGTTGCCTAATTTGCATAAAACTACACTTTATTGAGAGTTTAAGTGAACAAAATACTGGCGTAAGTACTTGCGACGACTAAAATGTGTATTTGCGCACATTTTAGCTGATCGCCGTTTTTTCCTACTTACGCCAGTTTAGCATCTGACGGCGCAGTATATTGGATAGGTAGAGTTGCGAGGTGAAATTACGGGCGGCGCGGGTTCCCTCGCTTGCGTCGAAAACTACGCCGTATATCGGATCGCGCCCCAGGTTTAACTGTTTATCATATAGAAGTAAATGGCTTACTCATTTCACTGTGCCATAGTATGTGGAAATGCAATCTGACACTTGGTTAGGGAGTCACACAGCAAATATGAGGTGCATCACCCAATCAATGACAGAAGATTTATAACAAAAGAGAGAAGCCCTCAATTAGGAAAAATACAAAAGCATAATAGCTTATTCTGTGACATTAGCCATAAGGGACGGATGCAGAGCCCAATATCTAGAGGGGCAGTGTGCTAGATTTGTTTGTGGCAACACAGCCTGAGCCAATATTAAACAATGGTGTTGTTTATATAACTGACAGAGTGGTAACTGCTCATTTAAAGAACAATGGTTAAAATTCAAGAACAAAATGATAAACCTCATTAGAAACTGTCTGTGTAATTTGGGAATAGAATTCCTCATCATAAACTTTAATGCTGACTATTAGAATGTCCTTTAAAGACTTCACACTCGGCTAGATTTAGAGTTTTGTCAGTAAAGACCCGCGTAGCTAACGCTGCTTTTTTTCTCAATGCACCCTTCCAACAACGCTGGTATTTAGAGTTGTCTGAGGGGCTGCGTTAGGCTCAAAAAAGGGTGCGTTGAGCCTAATGTAGCTCCACATCAACCCTCAATACCAGGGTTGCTTATGGTAGCGGTAAGCTGGAAAAACGTGCTTGTGCACGATATCCCCATAGGAAACAATGGTGCTGAGCTGTCTGAAAAAAAACCTAACACCTGCAAAAAGGGCAGCGTTCAGCTCCTAAAGCAGCCCCATTGTTTCCTATGGGGAAACACTTTCTAAGTCTGCACCTAACACCCTAACATGAACCCCGAGTCTAAACACCCCTAACCTTACACTTATTAACCCCTAATCTGCCGTCCCTGCTATCGCTGACCCCTGCATATTATTATTAACCCCTAATCTTCCGCTCCGGACACCGCCGCAACCTACATTATCTCTATGAACCCCTAATCTGCTGCCCCTAACACCGCCGACCCCTATATTATATTTATTAACCCCTAATCTGCCCCCCCATGTCGTCGCTACCTAACTACACTTATTAACCCCTAATCTGCCGACCGGACCTCGCCGCCATTATAATAAATGTATTAACCCCTAAATCGCCACACTCCCGCCTCGCAAACACTATAATAAATTGTATTAACCCCTAATCTGCCCTCCCTAACATCGCCGCCACCTACCTACAATTATTAACCTCTAATCCCCCGCCCGCACCGTCGCCGCTACTATAATAAATTTAAAGAGTTGATTACTTTGGGGCAAGGCCCCGCAAAAAGCCCTTTTAAGGGCTGGCAAAAGAGCTGATTACTTTTGTATTTTAGAATAGGGTAGGGAATTTTTTATTTTGGCGGGCTTTTTTATTTAATTAGGGGGCTTAGATTAGGTGTAATTAGTTTAAACTGCTTGTAATTCTATTTTATTTTTTGTAATTTTGTGTTTTTTTTCGTATTATAGAATAGTTTATTTAATTGTATTTATTTGTAGGTAATTGTAGGTAATTTATTGAATTAATTTAATGATAGTGTAGTGTTAGGTTTAATTGTAACTTAGCTATTAAATAGTTATTAACTATTTAATAGCTTTTGTACATAGTTAAAATAAATACAAAGTTGCCTGTAAAATAAAAATAAATCCTAAAATAGCTACAATGTAATTATTAATTATATTTTAGCTATATTAGGGTTTATTTTATAGGTAAGTATTTAGTTTTAAATAGGAATAATTAAGTTAATTTTAGGAATATTATTTTGTTTAATATAAATTATATTTATGTTAGGGGGGTGTTAGGGTTAGGGTTAGACTTCGGTTTAGGGGTTAATAAATTTATTATAGTAGCGGCGACAGTGCAGGCGGGAGATTAGGGGTTAATAATTGTAGGTAGGTGGCGGCGATGTTAGGGAGGGCAGATTAGGGGTTAATACAATTTATTATAGTGTTTGCGAGGCGGGAGTGTGGCGGTTTAGGGGTTAATACATTTATTATAGTGGCGGCGAGGTCCGGTCGGCAGATTAGGGGTTAATAAGTGTAGTTAGGTAGCGGCGACGTTGGTGGGGGCAGATTAGGGGTTAATAAATATAATATAGGGGTCGGCGATGTTAGGGGCAGCAGATTAGAGGTTCATAAGTATAAAGTAGGTGGCAGCGATGTCCGGTCGGCAGATTAGGGGTTAAAAATTTTTATTAGAGTGGCGGCGATGTGGGGGGGGGGCTCAGTTTAGGGGTTCATAGGTAGTTTATGGGTGTTAGTGTACTTTAGAGCACAGTAGTTAAGAGCTTTATAAACCGGCTTTAGCCCATAAAGCTCTTAACTACTGACTTTTTTTGGCGTTAGGAGTCTTGTCGGTAGAGGGTGTACCGCTCACTTCTCCCAAGACTCCAAATACCAGCGTTAGGCAGATCTCATTGAAAAGATAGGATACGCAATTGGCATAAGGGGATCTGCAGTAGCCTGGAATCGCGGTAGGGAAGTGAGCGTTAGACCCTTTCCTGCCTGACTCTAAATACCAGTGGGCGGCCAAAATCAGCGTTAGGACCCCTTAACGCTGCTTTTGACGGCTAACGCCAAACTCTAAATCTAGCCGACTGAAAATAATAAGAGAGTGGAAAGGTGTTGGCTTTTTTATGTTGTATCAACGGCACAAAAAGTCATGTAATAAAAAAAATGTGTACAATAAAGATTTTCAAATCATTTTGTGACGTTTTTTTAAAGTAACTGGATTTATTGAAATATGTTGGCACTGCTTACTTTATTAAGATAGAAAGTGTGGGTCCTGCACATTAAAGACAATGGTTTAAAGGGACGTGATTCAGAGAGAGAATACAACTTTTAAAAAGTTTCCAATAAACTTCTATTATCAAATTTGCTTCGTTCTCACTTTGTTGAATAGATATCTAGATAGGTAGCATGCTCATGCCTGGAGAACTACATGACAGTAAATAGTGGTGCCATCTAGTGCTCTTGTTAATGTTTAACTTTGTTGCAAAATTGCTGCCATAAAGTGCTGCAGACAAGTGCACACTCCTAAGCTTACATCCATTCTTTTCAACAAAAGATACCAAGAGAATGAAGAAAATGTGATATTAGAAGTACATTGGAAACTTGTTTAAAATGGTATGTTCTATCTGAAACATGAAAGAAAAAAGATTTTTTTTCTTTGCAGAATAACCATATGCCTTCTCTTCCCCACAATAAATTCCCCCCACCCCAGAGAATACAGGGAGTGCAGAATTATTAGGCAAGTTGTATTTTTGAGGATTAATTTTATTATTGAACAACAACCATGTTCTCAATGAACCCAAAAAACTCATTAATATCAAAGCTGAATAGTTTTGGAAGTAGTTTTTAGTTTGTTTTTAGTTATAGCTATTTTAGGGGGATATCTGTGTGTGCAGGTGACTTCTACTGTGCATAATTATTAGGCAACTTAACAAAAAACAAATATATACCCATTTCAATTATTTATTTTTACCAGTGAAACCAATATAACATCTTAACATTCACAAATATACATTTCTGACATTCAAAAACAAAACAAAAACAAATCAGTGACCAATATAGCCACCTTTCTTTGCAAGGACACTCAAAAGCCTGCCCTCCATGGATTCTGTCAGTGTTTTGATCTGTTCACCATCAACATTGCGTGCAGCAGCAACCACAGCCTCCCAGACACTGTTCAGAGAGGTGTACTGTTTTTCCTCCTTGTAAATCTCACATTTGATGATGGACCACAGGTTCTCAATGGGGTTCAGATCAGGTGAACAAGGAGGCCATGTCATTAGATTTTCTTCTTTTATACCCTTTCTTGCCAGCCACGCTGTGGAGTACTTGGACGCGTGTGATGGAGCATTGTCCTGCATGAAAATCATGTTTTTCTTGAAGGATGCAGACTTCTTCCTGTACCACTGCTTGAAGAAGGTGTCTTCCAGAAACTGGCAGTAGGACTGGGAGTTGAGCTTGACTCCATCCTCAACCCGAAAAGGCCCCACAAGCTCATCTTTGATGATACCAGCCCAAACCAGTACTCCACCTCCACCTTGCTGGCGTCTGAGTCGGACTGGAGCTCTCTGCCCTTTACCAATCCAGCCACGGGCCCATCCATCTGGCCTATCAAGACTCACTCTCATTTCATCAGTCCATAAAACCTTAGAAAAATCAGTCTTGAGATATTTCTTGGCCCAGTCTTGACGTTTCAGCTTGTGTGTCTTGTTCAGTGGTGGTCGTCTTTCAGCCTTTCTTACCTTGGCCATGTCTCTGAGTATTGCACACCTTGTGCTTTTGGGCACTCCAGTGATGTTGCAGCTCTGAAATATGGCCAAACTGGTGGCAAGTGGCATCTTGGCAGCTGCACGCTTGACTTTTCTCAGTTTGTGGGCAGTTATTTTGCGCCTTGGTTTTTCCACACGCTTCTTGTGACCCTGTTGACTATTTTGAATGAAACGCTTGATTGTTCGATGATCACGCTTCAGAAGCTTTGCAATTTTAAGAGTGCTGCATCCCTCTGCAAGATATCTCACTATTTTTGACTTTTCTGAGCCTGTCAAGTCCTTCTTTTGACCCATTTTGCCAAAGGAAAGGAAGTTGCCTAATAATTATGCACACCTGATATAGGGTGTTGATGTCATTAGACCACACCCCTTCTCATTACAGAGATGCACATCACCTAATATGCTTAATTGGTAGTAGGCTTTCGAGCCTATACAGCTTGGAGTAAGACAACATGCATAAAGAGGATGATGTGGTCAAAATACTCATTTGCCTAATAATTCTGCACTCCCTGTAGTCTCTCCCTGGTTGCTCTAAAATTAAACATGTGACCTACATTTTATTTTATTTTTTATTTCTCTTTTATTAGATTTATATATGAAAGATTTGGGCAGTACAGGATGAGGGGTGTTTCAGAAATATTGCTTCACCTTAGATTAAACAACTGCTCCTAATGAATAATATGCCAGGACATTGGAGAAAAATGATCCCTTTTTATTATATCAATGTGAAAATGGCATATACAAATATTAAAAGATCTCAGCTGCAATGTTTATGCTTGACTGTGCTACACGTATGTACTGCTCATATGTTTTAACTGTGTGCCATTTTCAGCATTACATTATAAATGTGTCTCATATTCGCTGGGCTGTGCGCAGCACAGGAGTGTTCGGGTTTGACCTTAAATGAAGATGGCAAACCTAGATTAAAAAGACAAATTCATTCGGGAATCTAGTCTCCGCCCCAAGAACAGCCTTTTTTTAGGCCAAGCTATGCCTTTTACAATATATTATTGCAGTCTCACAATGACATGCAGACTGTCCACACTTGCAGGACCAGACACCACTTTGCATGTTCTTTGTTTTTTTAAGGCATGACGTTTTCCCAATTCTTTTCTTCCTCTAATAACCCTTTATTATTAAATCACTTACTTTACAGCACTGGTGAGACTATTTTAAGACCAATGTATTAATACAATGTACCACAAGAGGGCAGTGTTAGTCAATAACTGAACAAGTACGCATAACTAGCAAGCAACTGAACACTAGAGACCCACAAAGCATTAACGGTCTAGTCAAAATTAAACTTTCATAATTCAGATAGGGCATGCAATTTTAAACAACTTTCCAGTTTACTTTTACCATCAAATTTGCTTTGTTCTCTAGGTATTCTTTGTTGAAAGCTAAACCTAGTTAGACTCATATGCTAATTTCTAAGCGCTTTAACCCCTTAACGACCAACGATGTATGGGGTACGTCCTGCAAAAAATGCAGTTAACGACCAAGGATGTACCCCATACGTCGTTGGTTTTTGAAAGCGGTGGAAGCGATCCTGATATTGAGGCATCCTGCAATAACACTTTCTAGCAGTCCGATGCAGAGAGAGAGAGACACTCTGTGGCCCTCTCTGCATTGGCCATCGATGGCCGTGATCGTTGGTGGGTGGGAGCTGATGCAGGGAGGCGGGTGGGCGGCCATCGGTGAAGGAGAGGGGTGGGATCGCGTGCGCGCGTGCACGAGGGCACGCGGGCGCGGGTGGGAACCCTACACTATGGGACAATATGGTACGAGTAAGGTGGGAGAGAGGACTGGGGAGGGTGGGAATTTAAAATTAAGGGATCTGGGAGAGGGTGGGGGGTTGGATGTTGAGGGGGGGCAGCTACACTACAGAAAACATTCAATATTTTTTTTAATAAAACATAAAAAATAAAAATAAAACATATTTTATTTCAAACTGGGTACTGGCAGACAGCTGCCAGTACCCAAGATGGCGCAGAATAAGGCAGAGGGGCTAGGGTTAGAGAGCTGTTTGGGGGGGATCAGGGAGGTTGGGGGCTAAGGGGGGATCCTACACAGCAGAATTATTATTATTTAAAAAAAACGAAAAACTTTTATTTTAGTACTGGCAGACATTCTGCCAGTACTTAAGATGGCGGGGACAATTGTGGGTTAGGGGATGGGAAGAGAGCTGTTTGGGAGGGATTGGGGGGGGGTGATGTGTCAGATGGGAGGCTGATCTCTACACTAAAGCTAAAATTAACCCTGCAAGCTCCCTTCAAGCTACCTAATTAACCCCTTCACTGATAGACATAATACACGTGTGATGCGCAGCGGCATTTAGCAGCCTTCTAATTACCAAAAAGCAACGCCAAAGCCATATATGTCTTCTATTTCTGAACAAAGCATTTACAACCATTTGTGCCATCATTACTCAAGCTGTTTTTAATTAATTTCAGTGAGAAACCTAAAATTTGTGAAAATTTTGTGAAAAAGTGAACCATTTCTTTTATTTGATCCCTTTTGGCGGTGAAATAGTGGCATGAAATATACCAAAATGGGCCTAGATCAATACTTTGGGTTGTCTACTACATTACACTAAAGCTAAAAGTAACCCTATACAATTTCCCTACAAGCTCCCTAATTAACCCAATTCCCTGCTGGGCATAATACACGTGTGGTGCACAGCGGCATTTAGCGGCCTTCTAATTACCAATAAGCAACGCCAAAGCCATATAAGTCTTCTATTTCTGAACAAAGGGGATCCCATAGAAGCTTTTACAACCATTTGTGCCATAATTGCACAAGCTGTTTGTAAATAATTTCAGTGAGAAACCTTAAGTTTGTGAAATATTTGTGAAAAAGTGAACGATTTTATTTGATCACATTTGGCGGTTAAATGGTGGCATGAAATATACCAAAATGGGCCTAGATCAATACTTTAGGTTGTCTTCTAAAAAAAATATATACATGTCAAGGGATATTCAGGGATTCTTGATAGATATCAGTGTTCCAATGTAGCTATCGCTAATTTTGAAATTTGGAAATAGCGAAGTGCTACTTGTATTTATGGCCCTATAACTTGCAAAAAAAGCAAAGAACATGTAAACATTGGGTATTTCTAAACTCAAGACAAAATTTAGAAACTATTTAGCATAGGTGTTTTTTGGTGGCTGTAGATGTGTAACAGATTTTGGGGGTCAAAATTAGAAAAAGTGTGTTTTTTCCATTTTTTCCTCATATTTTATCATTTTTAATTAAAGTAAATTATAAGATATGATGAAAATAATCGTATCTTTAGAAAGTCCATTTAATGGCGAGAAAAATTGTATATAATATGTGTGGGTACAGTAAATGAATAAGAGGAAAATTACAGCTAAACACAAACACCGCAAAAATGTAAAAATAGCCTTGGTCCCAAGCAGTCAGAAAATGGAAAAGTGCTCTGGTCCTTAAGGGGTTAAGGCTGCCTCTTATCTCAGTGCATTTTAACTTTTTTCATAGCTAGACAGTGCTAGTTCATTTGTGCCATATAGATAATATTGTGCTCACTCAGTCAGCACTGATTGGCTAAAATGCAAGTCTGCAGAGGCTTTAAAACAAGGTAATCACAGAGATAAAAAGTATATTAATATAACCGCGTTGGTTACGCAAAACTGGGGAATGGGTAATAAAGCGATTATCTTTATTTTTAAACAATAACCATTCTGGAGTAGACTGTCTCTTTAAGCTTCTTCATGTTACCTGCATTATGAAACTTTAGCACCTCACTGATTAAAGGGATAGAAAGGTCAAAATTGAAATGTGCATAAATGTATTTCAATTTGAAATAGAAGCATTTTTGCATTATACTTCCATTTACAAAAATACTTCTAGTAAAAGTTATTTGTTTTTCGTCGGTATACGCACATATCCTGTGAGGGCCTGTGCACCAGCATTTATGCTCAAAGAGCTAAAATGGTGTGTTTTGCTTCTGTGAAGACGTAATTGGTCTCATACAAGCCAAGCTGTCTGAGAAGGTGTGGTATTTGAATACCTGCGCAACAGGGGCGCGTTCCGATATACTGCGTAATTTGCGGCGCAAGCGAGGGAACCCGCGCCGCCCGTAATTTCACCTCGCAACTCGACCTATCCAATATACTGCGCCGTCAGATGCTAAACTGGCGTAAGTAGGAAAAACCGTCGATCAGCTAAAATGTGCGCAAATACACATTTTAGTCGTCGCAAGTACTTACGCCAGTATTTTGTTCACGTAAAGTCTCAATAAAGTGTAGTTTTATGCAATTAGCCTACGAATCGTAAAAAATAACGGCCAGTTCTAAGAGATGCGCCACGTAATTACAACATTCAAAAATCATACTTAAACCCCTGCGCAGCTGCCATTTTCTTTAGTGTGTTTGGTCGGTTCTTGGAGCTACAGCACACTACAGTGAGTAGGAGAAAGTGGTTAGAGTAGAGAGAGAGGCGCATTGCATAATATTTAGTTGGGTCGGATTTGGAGGATTTGTTAAGCTTTTACATTACTGTCACTTTTTTTACATATTGCACACATTTTGCATACACACATATTCAAAATACACAACACTTTTTTTTTATAACACCTTACACATTTTATTTATCTTTTACAGTGTGAAAGGCTGAGTGTTTGGTTGTGATTGTGTGTGATTGAAGTGGGAGTGAGTGTGAGTGTGTGAGTGTGTGTAGTGTGAGGATGTCAGGGAGAGCTAGGGCGGGGGGGAGGAGGGAAGGGGAGTTGCAGGGAGAGGATTATGGACAGGAGGAGCAGCAGGGTCCCCGTCAGGGAGTGAGCGGAGTGGGGAGAGGGAGAGCTAGAAGGGAGGATTGGAGTGGGGTTGCCCCAAGGCCAGGCACACTCAGAAGAGGGATAGAGGGTGCACATGGGGATAGAAGGGGGGAGGAGGGAGAGGATAGGGAGGAACCCACACCAGGGACATCCCAGGGAGGGAGCCAGGCGGCCCAGGACAATGAGCGTATGAGGTGCCCCAACTTCACATTCGCTGAAAACCTCGCTCTAGTCCAGGCTGTCCTGGAGAACCATAATGCCCTCTTTGGCCAAGAGAAGGGCAAAGGAGTTGCCCGTAGATGTAAAGATGCTTGGCAGAAGGTGGTGGAGGCCGTTAATGGTGTGTCCCAACAGAGGAGGAATGTGGATGGCCTAAAGAAGAGATGGAATGATTGTAAGAGGAGAGTCAAGGAGAAGATGGGCCAGGAAGCAATGTCCCAGAGGGCAACAGGAGGTGGGCCTCACTATGAGGCAGAATACAAAGAGTGGCAGGAGCTGATTCGTAGGTCCCTGAGCGTCACAGCAGTCTGTGGACTTCCAGGGGCTCGTGACTCAGGGATTGCAACATCAGCGCAGCATGCTGGTGAGTAACATCCCACACACCAGTATTATATGTATTTGAGTTATAACATCCTATATTGTCACACATTCATGTACACAATGAGGAGCATGGTATTTGGCCTACTAACAAAAACATCTACAATGAGATTTAACATTAAAGGGACATTAAACCAAATCTTTTTATTTCATTATTCAGATAGAGAATACAGTTTTCAACAACATCCCAATTTACCTAATTTTTATCTAATTTGCTTCATTATTTTCTTATTCTTTGTTTATTAAATATCAATGCACATGGGTGAGCCAATCACACGAGGCATTGATGTGCAGCCAACAATCAGCAGCTTCTGAGCCTAACTAGATATGCTTTTCAGCTAAGAATATCAAGAGAATGAAGCAAATTAGGTAATGGAAGTAAATTACAAAGTTGTTTAAAATTGCATGCTCTAGCTGAATCATGAAATATTCAAAATGGGTTTAATGTCCATTTAATGCTACTTAACACATTGAAATTCATGATATGAGGTGGAATAGTGAAATACTAACATGTCTCAGAGTAACACAGGCCACAAGCCACATGTAGAGTTTTCAGTAAATGGACACTATAGTCATCACAACCATAGTGTCACTTAAAGAACACATTATCGCCATCACTGACATGTACACAGAACTATTGTATGAAAAATATACATGTATACTTTGCATATTAAAAACCCTCATATCACAAATCTCAATGTGCACATGCATGTTATAGAGTTTGACATGAGAATGTGTATAGGCCCTAGCATGTACATTGTATGCCCACATGGATATATATCTGACTGTACTAATCCCTCTCATCATTTGACTCCTCCACAGAACCTCCAGTCACCAGGGTGCCAACGCCCATGCATCCCCCTCCACCACCGCCACAAAGTATTTCTCCACCTCGACCACCGGTCCAGAGAGTCCGGCAAGAGTATGCCAGGCATGAGCTGGGTTGGAGTGCCTCTATTGACAATCCGGATGTCATGCCGCCAGCATTACATGAGGATACCTGGCAGGAGCCCTGGCCGGAGGACTATTCCTTTGTCTTGGAGGGGGAGCCAAGTCAGCCCCGAAGGATAGATGCCTTTACCTCCCCAACAATATCAGGCCACTCAGGGATTCTACCACCAGGCTGAGTGGGTGCACACCAGCCGGCAATGGGACTATCAGTCCATCCGGATATCGCCACCATCTGCTGCACTTGGTAGAGCTCCAGCATCTGAGGGGGAGCATAGAGCTGTGATCATCCCACAGGCAGCACCAGCAGCTTTGATCCCACAGGCAGCACCAGCAGCTGTGATCCCACAGGCAGCACCAGCAGCTGTAATCCCACAGGCAGCACCAGCAGCTGTAATCCCACAGGCAGCAACAGCAGCTGTAATCCCACAGGCAGCACCAGCAGCTGTAATCCCACAGGCAGCACCAGCAGCTGTAATCCCACAGGCAGCACCAGCAGCTGAGGATATTGAAATTGAACCGGCGCCTAGAGTCCCTGCTGGGAAAGAGCCCATAGATCCGCTGACTTCCGCCATGGGCGATGAATACATTGCCCTACAGAGGAGGCAAACAGTAACCTGCGAGAGTCTCACATCAACCTGCGAGAGAATGCAGAGGGACCAACGCAGGTTTTACAGGAGCCAACAGACTTTACAACAGCGTTCCATTGAGCTGCAACGGGACATGGCAGCATCTTTAAGTGCTATGGTCCAGAATCAATCACAGATGCTGAGAGTTATTTCGGACATGCAGATTCAGAGTGACAACAGATGGAGGGAACAAAACCAACTGTTGGGTGTGTTAGTGGAGCATTTCACACACCAGCAGGACATTGCCTCCAGCATCTCATCTGTGGCCAGCACTCCTGCAGGATCCTCTGAATCCACACAACCCAGGAGAGGCAGGAGACCCACTCCAGGCCCCTCAGCCCCCTCATCTAAGAAGCCTAAAAAAAAAAAAATATTGTTATATTTCATCCTAAATCTTGTCCTCTGTTATTTACCATATAATTGTCATCCACATCCATGTGAGGGGTGTTTTAGTACACTAATATCTTAGAAAAATATAATAAGGCCTGTGTGGAAATGGCCCAGAAAAGGTAATATCATCATGTTTATGACATATTCATGTTCTCTAAACCACATAACATAGTTGTGTATGAAGGGTACATATAGTGATATTCACTTTTAAGATGTAAATCAAGGTTTCTCACATCCAATAGAAATTGACCCATGTGCAGGGATAGGCACGAGCCAAGGCTGTTGCTGACATTTTCTAAGGTAAAGACTTTTAGTGAAGGACACCTTGCCTATCCCTGCACATGGGTATATATATCTAAATAATAATGTTTTTACAGAAGGTGTGAACATAAGGTATAAACATCCATTTTCATTCCTCTAAATGATAGTCAATAAATCATAGTGACCAAAACATGAATTGAACTAATGATATATTTTCAGTAATTAGGGTGGTTAAGGGAATGGGGGTGGGATGTAGTAGTTTCACTTACATGCAGTGGAACTCCACAGTATGTAATTCGATGACCAGCTGCAGCAGGGGCAGCACCATCACCATGGACCTCAGCAGCAACTATAGAATCAGCATGTGTAGACAGAACAACAGGGGATTGTAGGGCTTCCAGCACCCCTTGTGCCCCATGATGTCCCCCTGTGCTCCATGATGTCCCCTTGTGCCCCATGATGTCCCCCTGTGCCCCATGAAGTCCCCTTGTGCCCCATGATGTCCCCCTGTGCCCCATGATGTCCCCCTGTGCCCCATGATGCACCCCTTTGTGATTGGTTTGACAAACTTGCAGGGGCAGGAATAATAAATGCTTTTAAGAGGTTAACTATTTGTGATCAAGCTGCTGATATGTATGTTGTTAAGCATGCACTTGTTAGGCCTTCAGAGAGTTACGTTGGTTTCTAAGTCAGTGCAAGGGTTCCTGCGGCTGAAATTTGTGGCGAGATGAGATTGGAGTAGATTTTCTGAAATCTGCGCGCATAAGTACTTACGCCGTATATTGGATACCAAACTGCGCGTGTTTTGTATGTCAGTCTATGGGCCAAAAAACTACGGGCGAAGGCAGAAATCTACGCGCATAACTTCTAAGTTATGCCGTATATAGGATACCAAACCCGCGCAAATATTGGCGTCGCCGGCTTTTGCGGGCGACGATTTATATCGGATCGGGCCCCAGATATGTGTTTATGCCACAGACAAACAGTAAGAACTTTTACTAGAAGCATTTAAAGGACACTAAACCCAATTTATTTTTCTTTCATGATTCAGAGCATGCAATTTTAAGCAGCTTTCTAATATACTCCTATTGTCAATTTTTCTTCGTTCTTTTGCTATCTTTATTTAAAAATCAGGAATGAAAATCTTAGGAGCCAGCCCATTTTAGGTTCAGCACCCTGAATAGCGCTTGCTTATTGGTGACTACATTCAGCCAACCAATAAGCAAGCGTAACCCAGGTTCTGAACTAAAAATGGTCCTAGCAAGAGAACAAAGAAAAATTGATAATATGAGTAAATAAGAAAGTTCCCTAAAATTGCCTGCTCTATCTGAATCATGAAAAATTTTGGATTTAGTGTCCGTTTAAGCTAATGATAGTATATTGCAAAAAATAATTCTATTTCACGTTGAAATGCACCCATACACATTAGTATTTGTAACACTGAGATTAGCAGCTTGTGTTTGTTCTCCATGTTGACCTTTACCCTACAAATCCTAGGTACTAAGTACAGGCCAAGTAATATACAATGTATGAAATTAAAATATAGAAGCACAGGAACAAACATAGATTTTGAAGGCAGATAAAATCCATAGGCCCAACAAGACTGTTCAAATTAATAATATAATTCTGTCTGCTTAATTAGGACTGGATTACGAGTGGCATGCTAACTGTTGTGCACAAGCGAAAAGGGGTTTATCCCGGTTCTTTTTCCACACGTCGTGAGTTGAAAGTAAATGTGTTCGCTCAAGTGCAACTGAATGTAACGCGTGTCGAGATAGCACAACTTTAGAGCTCTTATTAACTGTTACACTCGACTAAAAAGTTGCACAAAATCATTAAAAATACATTTAAAACTACAGTTACACTTATAATAACACTATCTAATAAATATATTTAAAATAGTTATAAGGGTTCAAAGATATGAGGTCTCAGGTGTAAGGGGAAAAAAGGACTGCAAAGGGCTTTAACATAGAGATTCATACATATACATACATGTCTAAATATATATATATACTAGTCCTAAAGCCCGTGTACATGGGCCATTTTTTGCAGTACAGCGGTCCCACCCCTTGCTTTCTCTCTCCTCTCTCTCCTCTCTCTTTTCCCCCTCTCTTCTGCTCTCTCTCCCCCCTCTTTTGCCCTCTCCCCCCTCTCTTTTGCTCTCTCCCCTCTCTTTTGCTCTCTCTCCCCTCTCTTTTGCTCTCTCTCCTCTCCCCGCTCTTTTGCTCTCTCCCCCCTCTTTTGCTCTCCCCCCCTCTTTTGCTCTCTCTCCCCCTCTTTTGCTCTCTCCCCCCTTCTTTTGCTCTCTCTCCCCCTTCTTTTGCTCTCTCTCCCCCTTCTTTTGCTCTCTCTCCCCTCTTTTGCTCTCTCTCTCCCCTCTCTTTTGCTCTCTCTCACCCCTCTCTTTTGCTCTCTCTCACCCCCCTCTTTTGCTCTCTCTCCCCCTCTTTTGCTCTCTCTCCCACCTCTCTTTTGCTATCTCTCCCCCCTCTTTTGCTCTCTCTCCCCCTCTTTTGCTCTTTCTCCCTTCTCTTTTGCTCTCTCTCCCCCCTCTTTTGCTCTCTATCCCCTCTCTTTTGCTCTCTCTCCCCGCTCTTTTGCTCTCTCTCCCCTCTCTTTTGCTCTCTCTCCCCTCTCTTTTGCTCTCTCTCCCCTCTCTTTTGCTCTCTCTCCACTCTCTTTTGCTCTCTCACCCCTCTCTTTTCCTCTCTCTCCCCTCTCTTTTGCTCTCTCTCTCTCCCCCCTCTTTTGCTCTCTCTCTCTTTTGCTCTCTCTCCCCCCTCTTTTGCTCTCTCTCCCCCCTCTTTTGCTCTCTCTCCCCCCTCTTTTGCTCTCTCTCCCCTCTTTTGCTCTCTCTCTCCCCTCTCTTTTGCTCTCTCTCACCCCTCTCTTTTGCTCTCTCTCACCCCCCCTCTTTTGCTCTCTCTCCCCCTCTTTTGCTCTCTCTCCCACCTCTCTTTTGCTATCTCTCCCCCCTCTTTTGCTCTCTCTCCCCCTCTTTTGCTCTTTCTCCCTTCTCTTTTGCTCTCTCTCCCCCCTCTTTTGCTCTCTCTCCCCTCTCTTTTGCTCTCTCTCCCCGCTCTTTTGCTCTCTCTCCCCTCTCTTTTGCTCTCTCCCCTCTCTTTTGCTCTCTCTCCCCTCTCTTTTGCTCTCTCTCCACTCTCTTTTGCTCTCTCACCCCTCTCTTTTGCTCTCTCTCCCCTCTCTTTTGCTCTCTCTCTCTCCCCCCTCTTTTGCTCTCTCTCTCTTTTGCTCTCTCTCCCCCCTCTTTTGCTCTCTCTCCCCCCCTCTTTTGCTCTCTCTCCCCCCTCTTTTGCTCTCTCTCCCCTCTCTTTTGCTCTCTCTCCCCCTCTTTTGTTCTCTCTCCCCTCTCTTTTTCTCTCTCCCCCCCATTTTTGCTCTCTCTCTCCCCTCTTTTTTCTGTCTCTCCCCCCTCTTTTTACTCTCTCTCCCCCCTCTTTTGCTCTCTCTCCCTCTCTTTTGCTCTCTCTCCCCCCTCTTTTGCTCTCTCTCCCCTCTCTTTTGCTCTCTCTCCCCCCTCTTTTGTTCTCTCTCCCCTCTCTTTTTCTCTCTCCCCCCATTTTTGCTCTCTCTTCCCCCTCTTTTTTCTGTCTCTCCCCCCTCTTTTTCTCTCTCTTCCCCCTCTTTTTTCTCTATCTCCCCCTCTTTTGCTCTCTCTCCCCCTCTCTCCCCTCTCTTTTTGCACTCTCTCCCCCCTCTTCTGCTCTCTCTCCCCCCCTCTTTTGCTCTCTCCCCCCTCTCTTTTGCTCTTTCCTGCCTCTCTTTTGCTCTCTCTCCCATTATTTTGCTCTCTCTCCTCTCCCCCTGCTTTTTCCCTCTCTCCCATTCTTTTGCTCTCTCTCCTCTCCCCTCTCTTTTGCTCTCTCTCCCCCCTCTTGTTCTCTCTCCCCTCTCTTTTTCTCTCTCCCCCCATTTTTGCTCTCTCTCCTACCTCTTTTTTCTGTCTCTCCCCCTCTTTTGCTCTCTCTCTCCCCCCTCTTTTGCTCTCTCTCCCCCCTCTTTTGCTCTCTCTCCCCCCTCTTTTGCTCTCTTTCCCCTCTCTTTTGCTCTCTCTCCCCCTCTTTTGTTCTCTCTCCCCTCTCTTTTTCTCTCTCCCCCCCATTTTTGCTCTCTCTCCCCCTCTTTTTTCTGTCTCTCCCCCCTCTTTTTCTCTCTCTCCCCCCTCTTTTTTCTCTCTCTCCCCCTCTTTTGCTCTCTCTCCCCCTCTCTCCCCTCTTCTGCTCTCTCTCCCCCCCTCTTTTGCTCTCTCCCCCCTCTCTTTTGCTCTTTCCTGCCTCTCTTTTGCTCTCTCTCCCCTCTCTTTTGCCCTCTCTCCCATTCTTTTGCTCTCTCTCCTCTCCCCCCTCTTTTGCTCTCTCTCTCCCTCTTTTGCCCTCTCTCCCCCTCTTTTGCTCTCTCTCCACACTCCCCTTTTTTGCTCTCTCTCCCCTCCCTCTCTTTTGCTCTCTCTCCCCCCCTCTTTCCTCCCTCTCTTTTCCTCTTTCTCCTTCCTCTTTATCTTTTGCGCTATCGGCCACGCCCACTCCCACCCGGCCACTCCCCAACCATGGACGCTCCGCCGGCCGCGCCCCCTTCGTGCGCACACATCCAACCACACCACCCACTACGGCTGCTCATCCTCTCTGCTGCTCAAGGCCAGGTATGTTTGTCCTCGCCCAGTCTCTACTGCGCATGACTCCATCTGACAAACATACCTTGCCTTTTATTATATGCTCTTTCCTGCCTCTCTTTTGCTCTCTCTCCCCTCTCTTTTGCCCTCTCTCCCATTCTTTTGCTCTCTCTCCTCTCCCCCCTCTTTTGCTCTCTCTCTCCCTCTTTTGCCCTCTCCCCCCTCTCTTTTGCTCTCTCCCCTCTCTTTTGCTCTCTCTCCCCTCTCTTTTGCTCTCTCTCCTCTCCCCGCTCTTTTGCTCTCTCCCCCCTCTTTTGCTCTCCCCCCCTCTTTTGCTCTCTCTCCCCCTCTTTTGCTCTCTCTCTCCCCTCTCTTTTGCTCTCTCTCACCCCTCTCTTTTGCTCTCTCTCACCCCCCTCTCTTGCTCTCTCTCCCCCTCTTTTGCTCTCTCTCCCACCTCTCTTTTGCTATCTCTCCCCCCTCTTTTGCTCTCTCTCCCCCTCTTTTGCTCTTTCTCCCTTCTCTTTTGCTCTCTCTCCCGCCTCTTTTGCTCTCTATCCCCTCTCTTTTGCTCTCTCTCCCCGCTCTTTTGCTCTCTCTCCCCTCTCTTTTGCTCTCTCTCCCCTCTCTTTTGCTCTCTCTCCCCTCTCTTTTGCTCTCTCTCCACTCTCTTTTGCTCTCTCACCCCTCTCTTTTGCTCTCTCTCCCCTCTCTTTTGCTCTCTCTCTCTCCCCCCTCTTTTGCTCTCTCTCTCTTTTGCTCTCTCTCCCCCCTCTTTTGCTCTCTCTCCCCCCTCTTTTGCTCTCTCTCCCCTCTCTTTTGCTCTCTCTCACCCCTCTCTTTTGCTCTCTCTCACCCCCCCTCTTTTGCTCTCTCTCCCCCTCTTTTGCTCTCTCTCCCACCTCTCTTTTGCTATCTCTCCCCCCTCTTTTGCTCTCTCTCCCCCTCTTTTGCTCTTTCTCCCTTCTCTTTTGCTCTCTCTCCCCCCTCTTTTGCTCTCTCTCCCCTCTCTTTTGCTCTCTCTCCCCGCTCTTTTGCTCTCTCTCCCCTCTCTTTTGCTCTCTCTCCCCTCTCTTTTGCTCTCTCTCCCCTCTCTTTTGCTCTCTCTCCACTCTCTTTTGCTCTCTCACCCCTCTCTTTTGCTCTCTCTCCCCTCTCTTTTGCTCTCTCTCTCTCCCCCCTCTTTTGCTCTCTCTCTCTTTTGCTCTCTCTCCCCCCTCTTTTGCTCTCTCTCCCCCCTCTTTTGCTCTCTCTCCCCTCTCTTTTGCTCTCTCTCCCCCTCTTTTGTTCTCTCTCCCCCCCCCCATTTTTGCTCTCTCTCTCCCCTCTTTTTTCTGTCTCTCCCCCCTCTTTTTACTCTCTCTCCCCCCTCTTTTGCTCTCTCTCCCTCTCTTTTGCTCTCTCTCCCCCCTCTTTTGCTCTCTCTCCCCTCTCTTTTGCTCTCTCTCCCCCCTCTTTTGTTCTCTCTTCCCTCTCTTTTTCTCTCTCCCCCCCATTTTTGCTCTCTCTTCCCCCTCTTTTTTCTGTCTCTCCCCCCTCTTTTTCTCTCTCTTCCCCCTCTTTTTTCTCTATCTCCCCCTCTTTTGCTCTCTCTCCCCCTCTCTCCCCTCTCTTTTTGCACTCTCTTCCCCCTCTTCTGCTCTCTCTCCCCCCCTCTTTTGCTCTCTCCCCCCCTCTCTTTTGCTCTTTCCTGCCTCTCTTTTGCTCTCTCTCCCATTATTTTGCTCTCTCTCCTCTCCCCCTGCTTTTTCCCTCTCTCCCATTCTTTTGCTCTCTCTCCTCTCCCCCCTCTTTTGCTCTCTCTCCCCCCTCTTGTTCTCTCTCCCCTCTCTTTTTCTCTCTCCCCCCCATTTTTGCTCTCTCTCCTACCTCTTTTTTCTGTCTCTCCCCCTCTTTTGCTCTCTCTCTCCCCCCTCTTTTGCTCCCTCTCCCCCCTCTTTTGCTCTCTCCCCCCCCCTCTTTTGCTCTCTTTCCCCTCTCTTTTGCTCTCTCTCCCCCTCTTTTGTTCTCTCTCCCCTCTCTTTTTCTCTCTCCCCCCCCCCATTTTTGCTCTCTCTCCCCCTCTTTTTTCTGTCTCTCCCCCCTCTTTTTCTCTCTCTCCCCCCTCTTTTTTCTCTCTCTCCCCCCTCTTTTGCTCTCTCTCCCCCTCTCTCCCCTCTTCTGCTCTCTCTCCCCCCCTCTTTTGCTCTCTCCCCCCTCTCTTTTGCTCTTTCCTGCCTCTCTTTTGCTCTCTCTCCCCTCTCTTTTGCCCTCTCTCCCATTCTTTTGCTCTCTCTCCTCTCCCCCCTCTTTTGCTCTCTCTCTCCCTCTTTTGCCCTCTCTCCCCCTCTTTTGCTCTCTCTCCACACTCCCCTTTTTTGCTCTCTCTCCCCTCCCTCTCTTTTGCTCTCTCTCCCCCCCTCTTTCCTCCCTCTCTTTTCCTCTTTCTCCTTCCTCTTTATCTTTTGCGCTATCGGCCACGCCCACTCCCACCCGGCCACTCCCCAATCATGGACGCTCCGCCGGCCGCGCCCCCTTCGTGCGCACACATCCAACCACACCACCCACTACGGCTGCTCATCCTCTCTGCTGCTCAAGGCCAGGTATGTTTGTCCTCGCCCAGTCTCTACTGCGCATGACTCCATCTGACACACATACCTTGCCTTTTATTATATAGGATATATATATATATATATATATATATATATATATGTGTGTGTGTGTGTGTGTAGATATGTATTTATAAAGATATATTTGTTTTACAGACATATATAGACATATAAACACATAAATACAAATGTATGCATAATATATTTAAGTGTATTTGAGCCCTTTGCAGTCAAGTATCTGAAAACATGTAAAACCATATTTATGCAATATTCATATTTAAAGGGACAGTCTACACCTTAGTTATCTTAAAGTCTTACCTTAGATTAATCTGCAAATAGCCTCCTACAACCCTTGCTATATTGTGTAGCAGTAGCAGTAACAGTAAAAAAGTTATTTTAAAATGAATATTGTTTCTGACCACTTTGAAATGGCTGCCAAGCTCAGCCCATTGATGACATCACAATCTGGGCTGCATCTAGGCACTCTGCTGAATAGCATTGAAAGTCTGTTCAATTCAACTAGTGAGCCTTTTGTAATTGGATGTCATATGCAGCCCAGATTATGATGTCATCAGTGGGCTGAGTTTGGCAACCATTTCAATGTGGCCAGAAACAATATTATTTTTAAAATAACGTTTTTACCATTCCTGCTGCGTGATATAATGATATAGAAAAGGTGCAGGAGGCTATTTACAGCTTAATCTAAAGTAAGACTTTAAGATGACCAAGGTCCCTTTAATAAAGTTTGTGACTGTGTATGTAGGTTAAATATTTCTTATTCCAATGTTCTTCACATAGGGGAATACGTTCTAAGTATTTATATATATATATATATATATATATATATATATATATATACCTTACCTATACCTATATAAAATCATCCATTAATGTAGGTATAGATATATATTTTACCAAAAAACATATATATATATATATATATATATATATATATATATATATATATATATATATATATATATATATATATATGTGTGTGTGTGTGTGTGTGTGTGTGTGTGTGTGTGTGTGTGTGTGTGTGTGTGTGTGTGTGAAGAACATTGGAATGTGAAAAATTATTATTTCATGTTGGGTTAGCACACCTGAGAAAATGCAATTAGGTTTGCACGTGTTTGCACGTAAGGGTGTTTTTTTCAATTGTTTTTGTTGAAGTCTAGGGGAATACGTTAACACTGTTGCAGTATTCTAAGTTCGGCTTTTTGAGCGCTTCTGGTTAGCACTTAGCCTTATGCTTATCTCAGGCAGATAGCCTTATGCTTATCTAAGGCAGATAGCCTTATGCTTATCTCAGTGATTCTTGAATTTTCCCATACTGTTTAAAGTTATGTTTATCCCCATTCAGGACTTCCCAACATTTACCTGAAGACTTAAGGGGCGGGGAGGACTAGACTGATTGAGGGAGACTTATGGGCAAAGTTGCAAGCATTCTGTGGGTGGAGTTAAGCAGACCATAGTTGTGAGGGTAGTTGGTTTCACATTAGAAATGAGGACTTCTATAGGAAAGAAAAAGCTGTTGAAGGGGCAGTGAGGTAAAGCTTCTAAACTGTGTTAATCCCACAAAATGCTCTGTCCTTGGTTTTAATGTGCAGTGAGAGTCCTTAAAAATGGTGCAGGTAACGCCCACATCACGTAGGCCTTATGTCTGAATAAGTTAATTAAAGCACTCCTGACATTCCTAATAATCCTGATAGATATCAAATCTCACTATCTGCACAGGCCCACAGCCCTGAGGCCAGTTCTGTATGCCACCCCTCTACTTCATTACTGTTCCCTACATTCACGACTGCAATGTCCTACTGCAGTTAGTCATAGGGCTTTCTCCTCCTTTTCTTCCCTTTCCTGTTTTCTGTACCAGATGTTTTTAAAGTGAGGGCATGTAATTTTAAACAACTTTAAAATGTACTTCTATTATCAACTTTGCTTCATTCTCTTTTTTTGAAGTTGCAACAATGCACTACTGGTAACTAGCTGAACACATTGGTAAACCAATGGCAAGAGGCATATATGCACAGCCACCAATCTGCAGCTAGCCCCTAGTTTCTGAGCCTACCTAGGAATGCATTTCAACAAAGAATACCAAGAGAAAAAAGCAAAATAGATAATAGAAGTAAATTGGAAAGTTGTTTAAAATTGTATGCTCCATCTGAATTATGAAAGAAAAGTTTTGGGTTTCATGTCCCTTTAAGGGAGTCGAAGGTTCTTTAATGTAAAGAAATGCATATATCATGCTCTGGTCTGAAGTGAGATGTGAGGCTACACAAGACATACAGAGGTGATATGTGGCATGTACTTGGTCTGAGGTAAAGTGAAAGGCTATAGTTGGCATAAAAATGATGCATGGGGACATGCATTTGTTCTGAGATTTGATGCATGACTATAGTTTATGCAAAGTATGCACAGGGGGTATGGATCTAGTCTGTGGTTTTATGTTATGAATTTAAAGTAGTATCAAGCACATACCTCTTGTTTGATGTGATGTTATATTATTGCATCTGGTCTCAAATATGATGTGACACATTAATTTCTTCTTTTGGGAATCTAATGCGGGATTATATTGTGTTTGTGTGTGCATGTGCTTGTGTGAGAATGTGTGTGTGTGTGGGTATGTGTGTATTTTTTTGTATGTATATGTGCATGTGTGTGTGATGTTGGAGCATTGAGAAGGGAGGAATTGAGATTGCTGGGACTAAAGACCTGCAACTGTGCTGAGGATTAGTGGGCTCTAATTACTCCTCTACTATCTGTGGTAATGGTTTGCAGTACATCCTGTATAACAAATACATTGGAGAACTGCTGTTTAATATTCTTGCTGAAGACCTGCAGAGTATCACTACTGTGGTTAATGTTAGTAAAGAACTCTTCATGGACATGGAACTATTTTAAGGCCTAATAATACATAGGTGAAAGTTTAGAGAAGGGTAAGAATGCAGTTGCAACAATGTTGCATTTAGTGGGGAATGTTCTCTAACCATTTTAAAATTAGCAGTATTCAATGTTTCAGCCCTTTTGCTTCCTGCTGAAGAACCATTTTCCCACCCTCCCTTCCCTTTGCCTTTGTAATTAATTCCTGGAGATGATGGCAGCGTGAGAATAGGGTCCTTAGGGTTGCTGCCACAGGTAACGGCAGGGGTTGGTTAGTCAAGTTGATCCTGAAACACCATAGTTCTTATTATTGGCATCCCCTTGGCATTAGTATGTTGACTAGCTTGCGGTGTTAGTGCTCCACAATGGTTGGAGAACCTTTTAACCAGTAGTGGGTTGATGTGAGCTGGAGCAACTAAAAGAGATAAAGGATGGAGTGAAAGCCAGGCTGATGAAAGGGGCTACACCTGAGGTTGAGGCCTTGGTAGTAGGCAGGCTGAAGAGCTCCTCAGGTGTTTTGTGCTTCTGTCTTTGTCTTGTGGTTTGAGGAATTAAGGGACTCAGTTGCTTTCATCCTATAGCTAAAAAGTTAAAATGTTTAGTTAATTGTTGTCTGACAACTTAACAATAAGTGCAGGTAATATCAGTCTTTTCTTTCAACGTGTGCCCTGGGTTGATTTATGGAAGTTTATGAACCTTCTACCCTAAGGGGTTTGAAAGGAGAGTAGAAGGGGTATTGGTCAGGTATCTGTAGCATTACACTAAGACTCTAAGTGTGTATTTAATCATTTGTACATATAGCAGGCCTGCAGAACAATACTGTTTAAAATGTATAATACAATACTAAAGGCCATTGTTTATCAACTATTATCATTTATCTGATAAATTCTATAATATACTACAAGCAGCTAAATCATGTGCCCATGTAGCTGTAGATGGATAGAGCCACTGTCTGACTAGTTGACTGTCTAGATGGTTATGTTTTGCATTGTGTACTACTCCTTATGGGGGATGTTTTTGCTTAGTAAGGCTCAAACAAAGGAACTAACTGGATAGGTGGAAAAAAAGGGATGACATTGTTTGGAATTAGGGGTGAGTGTAGGTTGGGTAAAAATAAGGAATGGAATAGGAAGATGGAAAAGGAAAGTTTTTGAAGGAGGAGTAAAGTGAGGGAATACATGGAAGCTTGATGTAAGTATAAAAATGGGTACATGTTTCTTCAAAGAAGAAATGAGAGTATTGAGAATAGTAGGAGATATATAAAAATGCTGAAGGAAGAAAAAATAGTGAAGAAAGGGAAACATAAGAGGTAATTAAGGATTAAAAGAGAGAGAACAAGTAATAAAATATGAAAGGAAGAAATGGATGACTAAGAGGAATTTAGAGGAAAGGGGATAAACATATGCTGGAGAAAAGCATAGTTAAAAATAAGTACAGTTTGGAGAAAGTAGTAGGACAGGAAGAAGAGAAGTTGGAGTGAGAATCAGGAGGGGTTAAATGTTATAAGGGATGGAAGGACAAACAAATGCTTATTGTTTAGGTTGTAGTAGGACAAGAACAGACTCAAGTACAGAATGAGAATGAAGAGGAATGAGTGAATGGGTGAAATGAAGACGGGAAAAGAGAGGTTAGAGGTTGTTTTACAGTGAGAAAAGATGTGTACGGAGAAGAACTTAGGGTTGATACAAGGTTAGAAGAGGGAAAGAGGAAGTATGAGAGGAGGGTGGAGCAAGAAGAAGGACAGGATGATATTTGGATACATAAAATAGGCATAACATAAAAAAGTGAAAAGAGAACACTGTAAAAACTAATTTACAGAGAGGATATGATGGATGGAGAAAGATGAACAAGATATAAAAGTAGAATATAAAAAAATGGATAATGAAATGTTAGAGGAAGTAATGGTTATGAAAGAATTGAGGTGGGGGATAAGTAGATGAAATGAGAATGATGGAAGCAGTAGGAAGCGCTTAGAGGAGACTGATGGAAGTGGGGAATAATATAACATTAAAAAACAGTAGAGTAGAAATGAGTAAAGATGATAGAAGGTAGATACTGAAATATACAATGTTATTTGAATGAATTAATGAATATAGGAGAGTGAGGACAAGAACTAGAAATGATTAGAGGAATTGATAGGAGGGAGTATATAAAGGGAGGGGCTTGAAGTAAATGGTGATGGAGGAGAAGCAATTAGTAATATGGGTTGGAATGAGAAACAAATTATTGAGGGGGGAAAGAGGAGCTATGAAAATTATTGAAAAGTGATTGTATTATGTAGAAGAAATGAAAACACATTACTGAAAGTTACATTAAACTCACATGTGTTCCCAATGATACATTTTACATGTTGGAGTGTATGAAGTAAATAAAGTTGAAGCAACAATTTCACATTCATTTTCTACTCAGCAGTAAGTATAACAAGTTATGTGAAAGACATTAAAGGGAAACCATTTTACTGTACAGCATCCCTTTAAATTATCAAAGTAGAGACTCAAGAAAAGTGAAAGGCAGTGGGAACATTTTTAAAAAAGAAGTGTGAGGATAATACACCATTAGAAGACACAGAGAGGAATAATAAGTGGAAGTTTGAGGAAGTAGTGAGACAATGCTGGAGAAAAGATGTATAAGATGAAATTGTAGAAAGGTTGACTGAAGAACTTATGAGAAACAATACAAGATGGGAATTAGGGGAATGAGAGTGAATGATCAGTACTAGAAGAGAAAGAGGATAAATGGAGCCTGAATTAAAGAGTTTTAGGGAATGCAAGAATGAGAGGAGTTTGGAGGGAGAGGTAAGCGATGATAAAGGGAGGTTGGTGGAATGAGAAACAATAGATGGGAGTAGCTCAGAGGTAGAGGTGAGGGTGGAGAGACAGAAGTTTGTAGGAGTGGAGCTGTTTGATTGACAGCCTCATTTAGGGAGCATTCTCAAACCTTATCAGTCGCTTTTGGATTGGCTAGATGTTGCTATGCCTGCTTCTCTTACCTCTCCATCATCAGATAAGTTGGATATATAATACCTCATCACCACACTCCCCATAAGCCTGAGACAGAGAGCTTTTTATGGGATGCTCCTCTTTTCAACAAAAAAGTTTCCTTTTTCCCCCGCTCTCACCAGAGACCCCCATGGACAAACTCCAGCTCCTGCAGTTCATTTGGTTCAGCTCAGCAGCCCCTATTCTGGCTGGGTACCCAATTTGGTGGTAAGAGACATCATACATCTTTTTATTGCCTTACTCCATACTTCCAGAAAATAATACAAAAAATGAAATCAAGCATCACTTGATAATCTTCTTCTACACAGAAAGTCATAATGTGCTGCCTTCCCCCCTCCCTACCTCTCCATTCTGCTCTTCTCACTGCTGATAAAATGCAATACCTTCTTTCATCCTCAGACTGCTTTATATTCAGGCTTTATAATACTACTAATATTATTACTATTAGTGTTAATAGAATAGAGTATTCTCAACCACATATTCCTTCAGTGGCTATGCTTTGAAGCCGAACTGTCTTGTAAGTTAATACTTAATTTCCCTCTTGTGGGGCAAGAATTTTTTTTTCTCTAAATAAGCTGTGGAGATTACATGAAATTAATCAAATGCTAGAAAGCTTTAGTTCAGGGTTTATGAGTTGTCTTTTTGTGAAAATCTCATCAGTTTTAGAAAGAA